>NC_134689.1:272810189-273110189 GCF_050947455.1 Rhinoderma darwinii
GAGGGCGGGAGCTAGCTGAGTCTGACCAGGTTACGATAGGCTCTCCCACTCCTAAGCCTGCCAGCCTGAATGGTGGAAGCAGGAGTCAGTCTCAGGGATGTATTCTCAGGTGCTGACTGATTAGTTCTGGGAGTTAACCCCGCTGTGCCTGGCGGATCCTTTACAGTACCCCCCCTTTTATGAGGGGCCACCGGACCCTTTCTAAGTGGACCTGGCTTACTGGGGAAACGCAGGTGGAACCTCCTGACCAATACCCCAGCGTGAACATCCCGGGCGGGTACCCAAGTCCTCTCCTCGGGCCCGTATCCTCTCCAATGGACCAGGTACTGGAGGGAGCCTTGGACCATCTTGCTGTCCACAATCCTGGCCACCTCGAATTCCACCCCCTCCGGGGTGAGGATGGGAACAGGAGGTCTCCTCGAGGGAGCCAAGGACGGGGAGCAGCGTTTGAGGAGGGAGGCATGAAACACGTCGTGTATCCGAAAAGACGGGGGTAACTCCAGCCGGAAGGAGACAGGATTGAGGACCTCAATGACCTTATACGGCCCAATAAACCGGGGAGCAAACTTCTTGGACGGAACCTTGAGACGCAAGTTCCTAGACGACAACCACACCAGATCCCCGACCATAAACAGGGGGTTAGCAGAACGTTTTTTATCAGCCTGAGTTTTTTGTACTCTCTGGGACACCTCTAGGTTTTTCTGAACCTGGGCCCAGACTGTGCACAGTTCCCGATGAACGACCTCTACCTCAGGATTGTTGGAACTACCAGGTGAAACGGAGGAGAACCGTGGATTAAACCCAAAATTACAAAAAAAAGGAGAGACCCCTGACGAGTTACTGACCCGGTTATTAAGGGAAAATTCGGCGAGGGGAATGAAAGAGACCCAATCAAATTGACAGTCAGAGACAAAACACCTTAAGTATTGTTCTAGAGATTGATTAGTCCTCTCCGTTTGGCCATTGGTTTCAGGATGGAAGGCAGAGGAGAAGGACAGATCAATCCCCAACTTCATACAGAAGGCTCTCCAAAACAATGAAACAAATTGTACCCCTCTGTCCGAAACAATATTGACAGGGACCCCATGGAGACGCAGGATGTGTTTGACAAACAAGGTAGCCAACGTTTTGGCGTTGGGTAGTTTCTTGAGGGGCACAAAGTGGCACATCTTACTGAAGCGGTCCACCACCACCCACACCACCGACTTGCCTTGGGATG
This sequence comes from Rhinoderma darwinii, assembly GCF_050947455.1. Classification (NCBI taxonomy): domain Eukaryota; kingdom Metazoa; phylum Chordata; class Amphibia; order Anura; family Rhinodermatidae; genus Rhinoderma; species Rhinoderma darwinii. The sequence continues at coordinate 272,811,409 of NC_134689.1, forward strand.
GAGGCAAATCGGTGATAAAATCCATGGAGATATGTGTCCAAGGTCTCTGGGGAATGGGCAACGAACGCAGTAAGCCCGCTGGTCGGGACCTGGGAGTCTTGGACCTAGCACAAACCTCACAAGCGGCGACGTAGGCCTTAACGTCTTTAGGCAACCCAGGCCACCAATAATTTCTGGTAATGAGGTGTTTGGTACCCAGGATGCCTGGATGGCCAGATAGTGCGGAGTCATGATTTTCCCTAAGTACCCTTAGCCGGAATTGCAGGGGAACAAACAGCTTGTTCTCAGGAAGGTTCCCGGGAGCTGCACCTTGATCAGCAGCAATTTCAGAGACTAAATCAGAATCGATCGAGGAAATGATTATACCTGGAGGCAAAATACAAGCAGGATCTTCCTCCGAAGGAGGGCTGGCCATGAAGCTACGCGACAGTGCATCAGCCTTAATATTTTTAGACCCAGCCCTATAGGTAACCAAAAAATTGAATCTGGTAAAAAATAACGCCCATCGAGCTTGTCTCGGGTTTAGCCTCCGGGCAGATTCTAGGAAAACCAGATTCTTGTGGTCAGTAAGGACCGTTACCTGGTGCCTAGCCCCCTCCAGGAAGTGGCGCCACTCTTCAAATGCCCATTTAATGGCTAAGAGTTCGCGGTTGCCAATATCATAGTTACTTTCAGTTGGCGAAAACTTCCTGGAGAAGTAGGCACAGGGGCGGAGATGGGTGAGGGAGCTGGTACCCTGGGACAAGACAGCCCCCACTCCCACCTCAGATGCGTCAACTTCCACGATAAATGGCTCCATTTGGTTGGGCTGAACCAGCACCGGGGCCGAGACAAAGCACTTCTTAAGGACCTCAAAAGCCTGGACAGCCTCAGGAGGCCAGTGGAGGAGATCAGCACCTTTGCGAGTGAGGTCCGTAAGGGGCTTAGCGATGACCGAGAAGTTAGCAATAAATCTCCTGTAATAATTAGCGAACCCCAAAAAACACTGTAACGCCTTCAGGGAGGCAGGTTGGACCCATTCCGCCACAGCCTGAACCTTGGCGGGGTCCATGCGGAATTCATGAGGAGTGAGGATTTGACCCAAAAATGGAATCTCCTGTACCCCAAACACACATTTTTCGGTTTTGGCAAACAGTTTATTTTCCCGAAGGACCTGGAGCACCTTCCTGACATGCTCCACGTGGGAGGACCAGTCCTTGGAAAACACCAGTATGTCATCAAGGTACACTACCAGAAAAATCCCCAGGTAATTTCTCAAAATCTCATTTATGAAATTCTGGAAGACCGCAGGGGCATTACACAACCCAAAGGGCATGACGAGGTATTCGAAATGGCCTTCGGGCGTGTTAAACGCAGTCTTCCACTCATCCCCCTCTTTTATGCGAATAAGGTTATACGCCCCCCGTAGATCCAATTTAGAAAACCATTGGGCCCCCTGAACCTGATTAAAGAGATCAGGAATCAAAGGAAGGGGATACTGGTTCCTTACCGTGACCTTATTCAGGCCACGGTAGTCAATGCATGGCCTAAGACCACCATCCTTCTTCCCCACGAAGAAGAAGCCAGCACCTACCGGAGAAGAAGAGGGACGAATGTAACCCTTGGCCAGGGATTCCTGGATATACACTCTCATAGCTTCACGTTCGGGACAAGAAAGATTAAATATCCTACCCTTAGGAAGCTTAGCTCCTGGTACCAATTCGATAGCGCAATCGTATTCTCTATGAGGAGGTAACACTTCGGAGGCCTCCCTAGAGAAAACATCAGCGAAGTCCTGAACAAACTTGGGTAGCGTATTCGCCTCCTTAGGGGGAGAAATAGAATTAACAGAAAAACATGACGTACAACATTCATTACCCCATTTGGTTAGCTCCCCAGTATTCCAGTCAAACGTAGGATTATGCAACTGCAACCAGGGAAGACCTAGAACCAAATCGTACGATAATCCCTGCATCAACGGTACAGAGCATTGCTCCAAATGCATGGAGCCAACAAGGAGTTCAAAAACAGGGGTATGCTGTGTAAAATAACCATTAGCAAGAGGAGTGGCGTCGATACCCACTACCGGGACAGGTTTAGGCAAATCAATAAGAGGCATAGCAAGGGACATAGCAAATTCCACAGACATGATATTAGTAGAGGACCCTGAATCCACGAAGGCACTGCCGGTAGCAGACCTACCACCAAAAGAGACCTGAAAGGGAAGCAAGATCTTAGTACGTTTCATATTTACTGGAAATACCTGTGCGCCCAAGTGACCTCCCCGATGATCACTTAGACGCGGAAGTTCTCTGGCTGCAATCTTACGCTTAGGACAGTTGTTCACTTGATGCTTGTCGTCCCCACAGTAGAAGCAGAGACCATTCTTCCTGCGGAATTCTCTACGTTGTTGGGGGGACACGGAGGCCCCGAGTTGCATAGGTATCTCTGAATCTTTCGGGGAGGAACGAAGCAACGGAGCTTCGGGAGGCATCATGGGGGAGTCGGAGGAGAAAACACATAAACGTTCACGTTGTCGTTCCCTGAGACGTCGGTCAAGTCGTATCGCTAAAGCCATAACCTGGTCTAGGGAGTCAGAAGAGGGATAGCTAACTAGCAGGTCTTTCAGGGCATTCGACAGACCCAACCTAAACTGGCACCTTAAGGCAGGGTCATTCCACCGAGAAGCTACGCACCACTTCCTAAAGTCAGAACAATACTCCTCAACAGGTCTCTTACCCTGACGTAAGGTCACCAGCTGACTCTCGGCAAAGGCAGTCCTGTCAGTCTCGTCATAAATAAGTCCGAGAGCAGAAAAGAAACAATCAACGGAGGAAAGTTCAGGGGCGTCAGGAGCCAAGGAGAAGGCCCACTCTTGGGGCCCTTCCTGGAGCCGGGACATAATTATACCCACCCGCTGGCTCTCAGAACCTGAGGAATGAGGCTTTAAACGAAAGTAAAGCCTACAACTCTCCCGAAAGGAGAGAAAAGCCCTCCGGTCCCCTGAGAACCGGTCGGGCAACTTGAGGTGGGGTTCAAGAGGTGCGGTGAGGGGAACTACCAGGGTAGCATCAGGCTGGTTGACCCTCTGAGCCAGGGCCTGGACCTGTAGGGAGAGACCCTGCATTTGCTGAGCCAGGGTCTCACGGGGATCCATAGTGGTGTCAGGGACCAGGGGTAGACTAGGTATGGGCTTGTTATTATGTAATGGCAGGGGGTAGGGAGACGGACAAGTGAGCCCTAATCTACCCGCCACTCTGTCCCTGCCTACTTGCAACGACCCGCCCTAGGCGACGGGGTACAACTGGGCGGCGGTCCCTGCGCTCAGTAAGTGCACGACAAACACGACAAACATACAAGGAACACAAGCAAGGAAAAGGGGCCGTTGCCCACGGCAACACCGTGAGCAACCAGAGTGGTGAACGAGCCGAGTCAAGCCAGGAGTGTGCGAGGTACAAAACGAAAAGCAGAAGAGTAGTCGGTAAGCCAGGGTCTGTATGGAGCAGGATCAAAAATAGCAGGAGCTGTAGCTGGGCCAGGAAACCACAAGGAGGGAAACACAAGCAATAACAAGCACCGAGGGACAGGAAGTGCAGGCTTAAATAGACCGAGGGCGGGAGCTAGCTGAGTCTGACCAGGTTACGATAGGCTCTCCCACTCCTAAGCCTGCCAGCCTGAATGGTGGAAGCAGGAGTCAGTCTCAGGGATGTATTCTCAGGTGCTGACTGATTAGTTCTGGGAGTTAACCCCGCTGTGCCTGGCGGATCCTTTACAGTTGGACTATATTTTCCTGGGCAAACACATGTGGTGCAGTTTGAAACATTCAAAATTAATGAACAGAACTCGTCTACACCATAAGCAGTACCTTAACCTAAGTGTATAAGGGGAAAAAAGTGGTGACAAATCTGGGTATTGTTTCGGACACCCATCAATCGTGGGACAATAGCTTAATGTGGTTTTCCTATAATCAATATTTATTACCAATCCACAGTATACGTGATAAATAACTGATCGGTGGTGGTCCAACCACTGGGACCCCACCGATCACGAGAATGGTCTTACCTTGCCGTTCCTGGGAGCCCCATAGGAATATAGCAGAAGTGCACATGCTCGACCACCGCTCCATTAATTTCTATGGGGCTGCCGAAGATAGCGATTGGCAGCCCCATAGAAATAAATGTAGCAGTGGTCGAGCATGTGTGCTACCACTCCATTCCTATGGGTAATCAAGGTAAGCCAGTTTTTGTGATCAGTGGGAGTCCCAGCGGCCGTACCCCCACCGATCATACCTATACTGTGGATAGATGATAAATATTAATTATGGTAAAAACAATTTAAGTTTAAAAAATTAAATGTGACTATATATGAAATTAAGTCAGGGTCCTGCCAAGAACCAAAGTTTAGCAAGGCTTTTTCTCACATGAAGGTTTCTGCTCAGATTTCTGTTGCAGAAATACCTCAGCAGAAAAAGATTTTAGATTGTAGTATTACAGTTGTGTGTTTTAAAGTGCTCTTTCCATCACATTTTGTTACTAGAGAGAGAGCCAATGCAACTGCTATGAGGCCGTTGGAGAGAGTGAGTCCATTTAAGGCTCTATTTCTCAATCCCAATGAAGGCTCCTTCTCCTCCTCAGCTTCTATTGACAATCATCAGGCACACAGCGAGTTACGATAAGTACATTTACTTGCTTTTTTAGTCTCCCTTACCATGCTTTCGCTGTCTACACTTGCATAATCCTCCAACCCACAACCCTCTGACTTAAAACAGCACCAAGGTAAGCTTAGATGGGTTCCATGGCCTGGATGGGAATTTCAGCAGATGTTGCAGATGTGGTGGAATATTGAAATTAATAAAACAAAATGTGGGGTTCTCATGGGTCTGATTCTCAGTGGCGATCACAGAAATCACAGGGCCCCAGTTAACCTTTTTGCCAAATCACAATTGCTGCACTATCCATGCAGTTCATTGGAGAGGTAGAGACATGCAGCCCCCTTCATTGAAGTTTATGGGATTTACAGAAAAAGACAGCCGCAGCTGTATGGAGAATATTATATGAAGTGTGCCGAGAACCTCATTGTTCTGATAGTGGAAGGTCCCAGATGTGGGACTTACACCTATAGATATGTATTTTCTTGAATTGTGTTAAGTTATACAATTTGTAATGATACCAATTCAATACAATCTTGCGTCATCCAGTAAAAAAAAAAAACGTTCAGGTTACTGTATACGTTTTTCTACCATGGGAGTTTCTGGGAGCGATGGATGCCATCCATCACAGCCATCCAGTAAAAAATAGTATACATTTTTTTAACATGTGAGTCTATGGGTGCCGGATGGCATCCGTCCCAGGTGTACCTTTTTTTATACGTTTAACATCTTGCGCCACACATGGCGGGATATGTTGGGTTCAGAAATAAGTTGAGAAGAACACATCTTTATCAGGCCATTCTGGCTACATGCAGCCACTACCAGGGGGCGCTATCTGCATATTGATTTATACAGCTAGTATTGAACTCAGTGGAAACTCTATTATACCAGCAGCTCACTGTATACAAATTTATAGTGTCATAGTAACTTCAGTATCAGGACCCTCTCATCAGAGGCCCCATAGTAGCAGTCACATGCCTTGCCTCTATAGTAGGTACGCCATTGCTCTCACCATCTGGTGCAGAATTCCAATTGTTTCAAAGGGGGTTGAAGTCTGGAAGTTATGAGTAAATGGAGGTTACTAATCTGCAGAAGGGGTGGTCTTATCAAAGAGTGCCAGTATACATAAGATATGATGGAATGGAAAATCTATCACCCCAAAAAAAAAAAAACTGGTCTGATTTTTTCTTAATTTTATTTACTTGTACTAAATAAAATATATATATATATATATATATATATATATATATATATATATATATATATATATGTATATATATATATTGACTTTGACATAGAGTATAAAGTGTTTCAGAGTGTACCTCAGATTACCTCATTTGCACACTGTAGCTGATATAATAATACTTCAGAAAGCAAAACATACACTTGTAAGAAACAGCAGGAAGTCTATTATATCATTATATGATTAATACATAAACTACATGTTTTGAATAACTCTTGACTCACATGTTATATTGAATTACAGACAATAAATAATACATAGTGAAAGGTCAGTCAGCCAACTACTTATAAAAGATCAAGAACAATGACCAAAAATTTCTAGAGACATATCACTGTCTTTAGAAAAAAGAAACAGCTGGTTGCTACAGTATGTTAGTATCAGTATTATTCACTGTAACTAAATGAGATTTTTATAGAGTTCTTAAAGCGTTGGTTCACCTTTGCTGGTCCTATATTTATAGATTAGGGAACTGTAAAGGATCTGCCAAGCACTGCGGGGTTAACTCCCAGAACTAATCAGTCAGCACCTGAGAATACATCCCTGAGACTGACTCCTGCTTCCACCATTCAGGCTGGCAGGCTTAGGAGTGGGAGAGCCTATCGTAACCTGGCCAGACTCAGCTAGCTCCCGCCCTCGGTCTATTTAAGCCTGCACTTCCTGTCCCTCGGTGCTTGTTATTGCTTTGGTTTCCTTCCTTGTGGTTCCTGGCCCAGCTACAGCTCCTGCTATTTTTGATCCTGCTCCATACCGACCCTGGCTTACCGACTACTCTTCTGCTTTTCGTTTTGTACCTCGCACACTCCTGGCTTGACTCGGCTCGTTCACCACTCTGGTTGCTCACGGTGTTGCCGTGGGCAACGGCCCCTTTTCCTTGCTTGTGTTCCTTGTATGTTTGTCGTGTTTGTCGTGCACTTACTGAGCGCAGGGACCGCCGCCCAGTTGTACCCCGTCGCCTAGGGCGGGTCGTTGCAAGTAGGTGGGACAGAGTGGCGGGTAGATTAGGGCTCACTTGTCCGTCTCCCTACCCCCTGCCGTTACATAATAACAAGCCCATACCTAGTCTACCCCTGGTCCCTGACACCACTATGGATCCCCGTGAGGCCCTGGCTCAGCAAATGCAGGGTCTCTCCCTACAGGTCCAGGCCCTGGCTCAGAGGGTCAACCAGCCTGATGCTACCCTGGTAGTTCCCCGCACCGCACCTCTTGAACCCCACCTCAAGTTGCCCGACCGGTTCTCAGGGGACCGGAGGACTTTTCTCTCCTTTCGGGAGAGTTGTAGGCTTTACTTTCGTTTAAAGCCTCATTCCTCAGGTTCTGAGAGCCAGCGGGTGGGTATAATTATGTCCCGGCTCCAGGAAGGGCCCCAAGAGTGGGCCTTCTCCTTGGCTCCTGACGCCCCTGAACTTTCCTCCGTTGATTGTTTCTTTTCTGCTCTCGGACTTATTTATGACGAGACTGACAGGACTGCCTTTGCCGAGAGTCAGCTGGTGACCTTAAGTCAGGGTAAGAGACCTGTTGAGGAGTATTGCTCTGACTTTCGGAAGTGGTGCGTAGCTTCTCGGTGGAATGACCCTGCCTTAAGGTGCCAGTTTAGGTTGGGTCTGTCGAATGCCCTGAAAGACCTGCTAGTTAGCTATCCCTCTTGTGACTCCCTAGACCAGGTTATGGCTTTAGCGATACGACTTGACCGACGTCTCAGGGAACGACAACGTGAACGTTTATGTGTTTTCTCCTCCGACTCCCCCATGATGCCTCCCGAAGCTCCGTTGCTTCGTTCCTCCCCGAAAGATTCAGAGATACCTATGCAACTCGGGGCCTCCGTGTCCCCCCAACAACGTAGAGAATTCCGCAGGAAGAATGGTCTCTGCTTCTACTGTGGGGACGACAAGCATCAAGTGAACAACTGTCCTAAGCGTAAGGTTGCAGCCAGAGAACTTCCGCGTCTAAGTGATCATCGGGGAGGTCACTTGGGCGCACAGGTATTTCCCGTAAATATGAAACGTACTAAGATCTTGCTTCCCTTTCAGGTCTCTTTTGGTGGTAGGTCTGCTACCGGCAGTGCTTTCGTGGATTCAGGGTCCTCTACTAATATCATGTCTGTGGAATTTGCTATGTCCCTTGCTATGCCTCTTATTGATTTGCCTAAACCTGTCCCGGTAGTGGGTATCGACGCCACTCCTCTTGCTAATGGTTATTTTACACAGCATACCCCTGTTTTTGAACTCCTTGTTGGCTCCATGCATTTGGAGCAATGCTCTGTACTGTTGATGCAGGGATTATCGTACGATTTGGTGCTAGGTCTTCCCTGGTTGCAGTTGCATAATCCTACGTTTGACTGGAATACTGGGGAGCTAACCAAATGGGGTAATGAATGTTGTACGTCATGTTTTTCTGTTAATTCTATTTCTCCCCCTAAGGAGGCGAATACGCTACCCAAGTTTGTTCAGGACTTCGCTGATGTTTTCTCTAGGGAGGCCTCCGAAGTGTTACCTCCTCATAGAGAATACGATTGCGCTATCGAATTGGTACCAGGAGCTAAGCTTCCTAAGGGTAGGATATTTAATCTTTCTTGTCCCGAACGTGAAGCTATGAGAGTGTATATCCAGGAATCCCTGGCCAAGGGTTACATTCGTCCCTCTTCTTCTCCGGTAGGTGCTGGCTTCTTCTTCGTGGGGAAGAAGGATGGTGGTCTTAGGCCATGCATTGACTACCGTAGCCTGAATAAGGTCACAGTAAGGAACCAGTATCCCCTTCCTTTGATTCCTGATCTCTTTAATCAGGTTCAGGGGGCCCAATGGTTTTCTAAATTGGATCTACGGGGGGCGTATAACCTTATTCGCATCAAAGAGGGGGATGAGTGGAAGACTGCGTTTAACACGCCCGAAGGCCATTTCGAATACCTCGTCATGCCCTTTGGGTTGTGTAATGCCCCTGCGGTCTTCCAGAATTTCATAAATGAGATTTTGAGAAATTACCTGGGGATTTTTCTGGTAGTGTACCTTGATGACATACTGGTGTTTTCCAAGGACTGGTCCTCCCACGTGGAGCATGTCAGGAAGGTGCTCCAGGTCCTTCGGGAAAATAAACTGTTTGCCAAAACCGAAAAATGTGTGTTTGGGGTACAGGAGATTCCATTTTTGGGTCAAATCCTCACTCCTCATGAATTCCGCATGGACCCCGCCAAGGTTCAGGCTGTGGCGGAATGGGTCCAACCTGCCTCCCTGAAGGCGTTACAGTGTTTTTTGGGGTTTGCTAATTATTACAGGAGATTTATTGCTAACCTCTCGGTCATCGCTAAGCCCCTTACGGACCTCACTCGCAAAGGTGCTGATCTCCTCCACTGGCCTCCTGAGGCTGTCCAGGCTTTTGAGGTCCTTAAGAAGTGCTTTGTCTCGGCCCCGGTGCTGGTTCAGCCCAACCAAATGGAGCCATTTATCGTGGAAGTTGATGCATCTGAGGTGGGAGTGGGGGCTGTCTTGTCCCAGGGTACCAGGTCCCTCACCCATCTCCGCCCCTGTGCCTACTTCTCCAGGAAGTTTTCGCCAACTGAAAGTAACTATGATATTGGCAACCGCGAACTCTTAGCCATTAAATGGGCATTTGAAGAGTGGCGCCACTTCCTGGAGGGGGCTAGGCACCAGGTAACGGTCCTTACCGACCACAAGAATCTGGTGTTCCTAGAATCTGCCCGGAGGCTAAACCCGAGACAAGCTCGATGGGCGTTATTTTTTACCAGATTCAATTTTTTGGTTACCTATAGGGCTGGGTCTAAAAATATTAAGGCTGATGCACTGTCGCGTAGCTTCATGGCCAGCCCTCCTTCGGAGGAAGATCCTGCTTGTATTTTGCCTCCAGGTATAATCATTTCCTCGATCGATTCTGATTTAGTCTCTGAAATTGCTGCTGATCAAGGTGCAGCTCCCGGGAACCTTCCTGAGAACAAGCTGTTTGTTCCCCTGCAATTCCGGCTAAGGGTACTTAGGGAAAATCATGACTCCGCACTATCTGGCCATCCAGGCATCCTGGGTACCAAACACCTAATTACCAGAAATTATTGGTGGCCTGGGTTGCCTAAAGACGTTAAGGCCTACGTCGCCGCTTGTGAGGTTTGTGCTAGGTCCAAGACTCCCAGGTCCCGACCAGCGGGCTTACTGCGTTCGTTGCCCATTCCCCAGAGACCTTGGACACATATCTCCATGGATTTTATCACCGATTTGCCTCCATCCCAAGGCAAGTCGGTGGTGTGGGTGGTGGTGGACCGCTTCAGTAAGATGTGCCACTTTGTGCCCCTCAAGAAACTACCCAACGCCAAAACGTTGGCTACCTTGTTTGTCAAACACATCCTGCGTCTCCATGGGTCCCTGTCAATATTGTTTCGGACAGAGGGGTACAATTTGTTTCATTGTTTTGGAGAGCCTTCTGTATGAAGTTGGGGATTGATCTGTCCTTCTCCTCTGCCTTCCATCCTGAAACCAATGGCCAAACGGAGAGGACTAATCAGTCTCTAGAACAATACTTAAGGTGTTTTGTCTCTGACTGTCAATTTGATTGGGTCTCTTTCATTCCCCTCGCCGAATTTTCCCTTAATAACCGGGTCAGTAACTCGTCTGGGGTCTCTCCTTTTTTTTGTAATTTTGGGTTTAATCCACGGTTCTCCTCCGTTTCACCTGGTAGTTCCAACAATCCTGAGGTAGAGGTCGTTCATCGGGAACTGTGCACAGTCTGGGCCCAGGTTCAGAAAAACCTAGAGGTGTCCCAGAGCGTACAAAAAACTCAGGCTGATAAAAAACGTTCTGCTAACCCCCTGTTTATGGTCGGGGATCTGGTGTGGTTGTCGTCTAGGAACTTGTGTCTCAAGGTTCCGTCCAAGAAGTTTGCTCCCCGGTTTATTGGGCCGTATAAGGTCATTGAGGTCCTCAATCCTGTCTCCTTCCGGCTGGAGTTACCCCCGTCTTTTCGGATACACGACGTGTTTCATGCCTCCCTCCTCAAACGCTGCTCCCCGTCCTTGGCTCCCTCGAGGAGACCTCCTGTTCCCATCCTCACCCCGGAGGGGGTGGAATTCGAGGTGGCCAGGATTGTGGACAGCAAGATGGTCCAAGGCTCCCTCCAGTACCTGGTCCATTGGAGAGGATACGGGCCCGAGGAGAGGACTTGGGTACCCGCCCGGGATGTTCACGCTGGGGTATTGGTCAGGAGGTTCCACCTGCGTTTCCCCAGTAAGCCAGGTCCACTTAGAAAGGGTCCGGTGGCCCCTCATAAAAGGGGGGGTACTGTAAAGGATCTGCCAAGCACTGCGGGGTTAACTCCCAGAACTAATCAGTCAGCACCTGAGAATACATCCCTGAGACTGACTCCTGCTTCCACCATTCAGGCTGGCAGGCTTAGGAGTGGGAGAGCCTATCGTAACCTGGCCAGACTCAGCTAGCTCCCGCCCTCGGTCTATTTAAGCCTGCACTTCCTGTCCCTCGGTGCTTGTTATTGCTTTGGTTTCCTTCCTTGTGGTTCCTGGCCCAGCTACAGCTCCTGCTATTTTTGATCCTGCTCCATACCGACCCTGGCTTACCGACTACTCTTCTGCTTTTCGTTTTGTACCTCGCACACTCCTGGCTTGACTCGGCTCGTTCACCACTCTGGTTGCTCACGGTGTTGCCGTGGGCAACGGCCCCTTTTCCTTGCTTGTGTTCCTTGTATGTTTGTCGTGTTTGTCGTGCACTTACTGAGCGCAGGGACCGCCGCCCAGTTGTACCCCGTCGCCTAGGGCGGGTCGTTGCAAGTAGGTGGGACAGAGTGGCGGGTAGATTAGGGCTCACTTGTCCGTCTCCCTAGCCCCTGCCGTTACAGGAACTGCATAAATATAAATTCCTACAGTAAATGTCTGATAATTGACATAGGTCAAAAATTCCCATTATCGCAGAACCCTGAATGTACCAGATATTATCACACTGGCTTTCTTGTTCCCTCTGTAAAACATATCCCTATAACATCTTTTCTTTCATGAGCTTTTCCTCATTGGCTTTGCTATGTATCTTATATTGAATTTGCTCCCTTTACAATCAGAAGTGTGCTGATAAAAGAGCAGTGAAGCCACTGGAAAACTAAATTTCCCATTTCTGCACTGTCAGCCCGTCAGTATACATAGTATACATATTTAGGCAGCATACAACACATGTACATGTCGGCCAGCCTTCTACAAATAGTTTTATAAGACGACAGAAAAAGTGCATGTCCATAGATTAGTAACATCCCTAACTAAGAGGATATTTGTGAAATCAACCAACAAAAAAAAAGAGCAAGTGACAAGTTATCTTCTTCATCGACAGCTTCAGATGGAGTTTTCCTCTTCAAAATATCTTAGACCCCGAAGTTTGAGTCCCATTATCAATCACACCCTGGGTTTACCAGAGGATTCTCTCTGGTCATCAGGTGAGTAAGTCCAACCCACTATTCTGAACCTACTGGATACATACCGTATATACTGTTAGGTCCACAAGTTTTGGCATTTTAACTGTTTACCAAAACATATTGGATATACAGTTATATAATCAATATGGGCTTTTATTTGAGGGTATTCACATCCTAATTTGAGGAAGGATTTAGGAATTACGGCTCTTTAATATGTAGCTGCCCTTTTTTCAAGGAACCAAAGGTAATTGGACAATTATCTCAAAGCTATTTAATGGGCTGCATGGGCTATTCCCTCGTTAGTTCATCATCAATTAAGCAGGTAAAAGGTCTGGAGTTGATTCCAGATGGGGCATTTGCATTTAAAAGCTGTTGCTGTGAACCCAAAACATGAGGTCAAAGGAGCTCTCAATGCAAGTGAATCAGACAATCGTTAGGCTGAAAAAAAAAAATGAAGAAATCCATCAAAGACATAGCACAAATGTTAGGAGTGGCCAAATCAACAGTTTGGTACATTCTTAAAAAAAAAAAAGAGAAAGTAGTATCTAATGGAGAAAAAAGAGGAACTTAGGGCGACACATCGTGCAATTAATCCAACAGGTTTATACATGAACATTTAAAGATTAAAAGCACTCACCTTGTCTGGTTGTGCATGCTAGGTACAACACTAGTGTGTGCGTTTGGACAGTAAGTTGTCAGCTGCTGCTATCCCCGACCAGTGGTAATGGATCACCTCTGTTAAAATCAAGAATTTACTCTAACAAGGAAGCAAAGAAAAATGGGGGTTTCCAGAAAAGCACTGCTGATATCCAGAGGGTTTAAGATCAAAGTTAAAAAATTAAATAAAATCCATAAGTGATGTGGCTACGCGTTTCAACACTCATATATACACATAAAAATACATATATATATACATATATATATATATATATATATATATATATATATATATATATATATATATATATATATATAAAAAGGGCGCTCTAGTGATCTCGTGAACTCCAAAAAGCCTGGACGTCCACTGAAGACAACAGTGGTGGATGATCACAGAAACCTTTCCATGGTGAAGAAAAGCCCCTTCGCAACATCTACCCAAGTGAAGAACACTCTCCTGGAAGTAGGTGTATCAGTATCTAAGTCTACCATAAAGAGAAGACTTCATGAGAGGAAATACAGGGGGTTCACCTCAAGGTGCAAACCATTAATCAGCCTAAAAAATAGAAAGGCCGGATTAGACTTTACCAAACAACATCTAAAGAAGCCGGCCCAGTTCTGGAACAGCATTCTTTGGACACATGAAACTAAGATCAACCTGTACCAGAATGATGGGAGGAAGAAAGTTTGGAGAAGGCTTGGAACGGCTCATGATCCAAAGCACACAACATCCTCTGTAAAACATGGTGGAGGCAGTGTGATGGCATGGGCATGCATGGCTGCCAAAGGCACTGGGTCACTAGTCTTTATTGATGATGTGACTCAAGACAGAAGCAGCCGGATGAATTCTGAAGTGTTCAAGGATTTACTTTCTGCCCAGATTCAACCAAATTCAGCAAGGTTGATTGGACGTCGCTTCACAGTATAGATGGATAATGATCCAAAACATACTGCGAAAGCAACCCAGGAATTTTTTTAAGGTAAAGAAGTGGAATATTCTGCAATGGCCAAGTCAATGACCAGATCTCAACCCGATCGAGCATGCATTTCACTTGCTTAAGACAAAACCTAAGGCAGAAAGACCCACAAACAAGCAACAACTGAAGACCACTGCAGTAAAGGCCTGACAAAGCATCACAAAGGAGGAAACCCAGCGTTTGGTAATGTCCATGGGTTCCAGACTTCAGGCAGTCATTGCCTGCAAAGGATTCTCTACAAACTATTAAAAAAAACACATTTTATTTATGGTAATATAAATTTGTCCAATTACTTTTGAGCCCCTGGAATGAGGAGGCTGTGTAGAAAAACGGTTGCAATTCCTAACCGCTTCACAGGATATTTGTTCATCCCCTTGAATTAAACCTGAAAGTCTACACTTCAATTGCATCTCTGTAGACATTCAGTTCGGTCCAGAATTATATGTACAAACTGACACATACTTCTCTATTAGCATTCAAATAAATTGGAACTATCCTATTATTACTCAGATTGTTCAAACCAGGAAGATGTTGCTATAAAGTTGGTAATAGGGCTCATGCACACAGTGATATCATGGCACAATTTTTAACAGACCCGCTTTAGGGTTGCAATAGGGCGCAATGGGTCTTTACAGTACCTTCGAATGTCTCTTATTTGATAGGGAGAACTACGCAGGTTTTTGTATTCGTATTCCATACAAAAAAATTTGGACAAGCTCTATAGAATTCCATATACACAGAAGTATGTACAGTAGCACCGGGGCCCATGCAGTTCCAAATTAAGGAGTCATACAGCCTGTGTACATTGCCGTACATGCTTCGTGCTCTGCTGTGTGCAGAGTTAGGCCTTATGCACATGACCGTAGTGTTTTTTTTACTGTTCACAAATACGGATCCGCTAGTCATCCGCATAACTGGCATGCTGTCTGCAAATACGGTCCATAGTGCATCTGTATTTACGGATCCACAAGAAAAAAGGTAGGCTACAAATGACGTCATCAACATTTCCCAACCCCTTGAAAATGTCACGATTGCTCAGGCTCCATTTTCTTGGGGAATCCGCTGCCGTCACAAAGTAACGCTTCCGCAATTACGGACGACTACAGCTGCACATCTGTAGCCGTCCACAATTTTGCACGGGCCCATAGACTTCTATGGGCGAGTCCGTGCCGCAATTGCGGACTGGAATAGGACATTTTCTATATTTTGCGGATCATTTCTACGGCCCGGACACACATCCGTAAATATACAGAATAGTGTCCATGGCCTATAGAAATGAATAAGTCCCCAGATTATGGATCCATAATTACAGATACAAACTATGTTTACATGGGGTCTTAACCCCTTCCCGCTCCTTGACGTACTATTCCGTCATGGTAACCACATAGTTCGTGCTCCATGACAAAATAATACGACGCGGGAGGAACGGCCATTTCGGCCGTCCTCCCGGCACATACCAGAGCTGTGACAACTGCTGTCTCGTTCAGCAGTTGCCGCAGCTCCTTCAGCGGGGACCGATCGTGGTGTCCCCGCTGATTAACCCCTTAGAAGCCGCGTTCAATAGCGGATTCTTAGGGGTTAAACCACCATCGACGGCCCACTACGTGGTAGCGGGCGGCGATGGTTGCTATGGCAACCGGAAGCCTAATAATAGCAGCTGGCTATGCCATCTATGGAAGCCTAGTGGGTCCTGACAAAGTCATGTATTTAGTGCAGTGTATTAGAATTGTGATCACAGCCTCCTGCCTTCAAGTCCCCTAGTGGGACAAAGTAAAGAAGTTAAAAAAATAGTTGTGTAAAAATAAAAGAAAAGTTTGAAAAGTGATATAAAGTAAAAATCCCCCCTTTTCCCTTATCAGTCCTTTATTATTAATAAAAATAAATAAACAAATAAACTATACATAATTGGTATCGCCGAGTCCGTAACGGCCTGAACTACAAAAGTATTTATCCCACACGATGAACGCCATAAAAGAAAATAATAATAAACCATACTAGAATCACAATTTTTTGGTCACTTCATCTCCCAAAAAATGGAATAAAAAGAGATCAAAAAGTCGTATGTATCGAAAAATGGTTTTGATCGAAACTACAGTTCGTTACGCAAAATACAAGTCCTCATACAGCCTTCTTGATGGAAAAATAAAAAAGTTATGGCTCTTAGAATAAGGCAACACAAAAAGTACATTATTTTTTATAAAAAGTATTTTATTGTGCAAACACCATAAGACATAAAATAAACTATAAACATATGGTATCGCCGTAATCGTATCACCCCACAGAATAAAGTGAATATGTCATTTATTGCGCACGGGGAACGTTGTAAAAAAAGGAATAAAAAACAAGTATAATTGCTTTTTTTTAGTCACCACGCCTCTTAAAAATAGAATAAAAACTGAACAAAAAGATGCATGCACCCCATGAAAACTACAATGGATTCCTCAAGGGTTCTAGTTTCCAAAATGGGGTCACTTTTAAGGGGTTTCCCCTATACTGATACCTCAGAAGCTCTGAAAATGAGACATTGCGCCCAGAAACCAATCCAGCAAAATCTACATGCCAAATAGCACTCCTGCCATTCTGAGCCCTGCTGTTTGTCGAACCAGCAGTTTATGACCACATATGGGGTATTGCCATAATCGGGAGAAATTGCTTTACACATGATGGGGTGCTTTTTCTCCTTTATTCCTTGTCAAAATTAAAATTCGTACATTTTATAGGAAAATTTAGATTTTCCATTGCACAGCCTAATTCCACAAAATGCAGCAAAAAACCTGTGGGATCTAAATGCCCACTATACCCCTCGATAAGTTCCTTGAGGGGTGTAGTTTGTCAAATAGGGTCACTTTTGGGGGTTTCCACTGTTTTGGCACCACAAGACCTCTTCAATAGTGCCTAATAAAACGGAGGCCTCAAAATCCACTAGGTGCTCCTTTGCTTCGGAGGCCTGAGCTTCAGTCCATTTCTCAAAACTAAAGAATCTGGGCAATAAGTATTGAGTTGCGTTTCTCTGGTAAAACCTTCTGTTTTACAGAAAAAAATTAAATAAAAAGGATTTTCTGACAAAAAAAAATTAGATTTGTAAATTTCACCTCTACTTTGCTTTAAATTCCTGTGAAATACCTAAAGGGTTAATAAAATGTCTAAATGCTGTTTTGAATACTTTGAGGGGTCTAGTTTCTAAAATGGGGTGTTTGATGGGGGTTTCTAATATATAGGCCCCTCAAAGCCACTTCAGAACTGAACTGGTACCTAAAAGAAAGAGGTTTTTGGAATTTCATTAAAAATATGAGAAATTGCTGCTTATATTCTAAGCCTTGTAACGCACTAGAAATTATTTTTTTTTACAAAAAATTATGCCATAGTAGACATATGGGAAATGTGAACTAGTAACTATTTTGGGGGGTGTAACCGTCTGTCTTACAAGCAGATGCATTTAAATTCAGAAAAATGCTATTTTTTTCAAATTTTCTAAAAATTTTGCTATTTTTCACAAATACACACTGAATATATCGACCAAATTTTACCAGTAACATAAAGCCCAATGTCTCACGAGAAAAAAAATCTCAGAATCGCTTGGATAGGTTTAAGCATTCCGAAGTTATTACCACATAAAGGGAAATATGTCAGATTTGAAAAATGGGCTCTGAGCCTTAAGGTCAAAACTAGGCTGCGTCCTTAAGGGGTTAAAGAGATAGAAAAATAGATTTTAAAATCTTAATTATGGTCATGTGTCGTACTTCTCAGTGGCAACCAGTTAGCTCTTCCACAAATTGTTTAATGATGTCGTTGGCACTTTTTAGGATTCAGCACACTTGGAATAGTCTCACAGATGATTAGTAATCAATAGGACAGTAGACTTTTTATATCTATCACATTACAAGGGAAATTAGCCTGCAGTTATATAGTATGGCACATCACCTGCATGTTCAGCAGAATGGCAGCTGGGACATTATATTACATCTGCTTTTTGATTGCACAGATCCATTTTTAAGAGTGAATAATAACTTTATAATTCTATAGAAGCAGTTCTGATACATTTTTTTAGAGCTATTTCTTAAAAATCCACGTAAGCAGCAAAACCATGATAAATGCATGTAAGAATATCTGTTATTCTCCAATTTTTTACTACAGTGGTGTTGGGTCTTTCTTTTGCACCATTACCAGCAATTACGAACATATCTTTGCATGACAGGCTTAAGATTGCATTCAGTATTAGCTTGCCGAAAAGTAACACATCCACTTAATGCAACACCTGGGAGTATTAACTCATTATGTGGCATCAAAACCAGACAATAAATGACAGTTTTTGACACTAGAGTATGTAAGCCCTAAAGAACTTCAACTATGCAAATCCGAAAGGCAATAAGGATCAAACTTTGGCTGTGGCTACACATAGACGTTTTGTAGCTGGTCAGCTCAAAATTCACCTTCACAACATGATAACAAAGATAATTTAGATTAATTGCTCTTTAGGGAAACAACATTTATTTTCCTCTGTATAGACTTCATAGTTTGCGTCAATAAATCTAACGATAAAATAAGTGGTTAAATATTTTCTTAACTGGGAATACCAAGTATCTGATCAGAGCTCCAACATGTACAGCATTCCATAAACATTTATTTGGATGCCCACCATTATGTCTACAGTGATCAGGTAGAATAGTACATTCGAAATTCTGCCTTGGAAATGTGAAAAGCCACATGACTCAACACTGCCATCTAAGTCATAAAAAACTGTTATTAGAAAACTGAGCTATGCTTGAAAATCCTGTATGTCAGTATGTTGGAAAACATGGAACTTTCTATATTAATCTTTGAATTGTGCTTATGTCCCCAAATACCAACAGATCCAACAGTTTTTTCTCTTTCTTAATAAAAACAAAGAGTGTGGCTAAGTAGTCACGTAATGACTACATACAAATCATCTCCTTACATCAGTTACTTGAATCCATGCTCAAAAAGCTAGACATATCATATAGACTTCCTTCTATCCAAACAAGTGGAATGATATTCATAAAGTGCCACTCAATATTTGAAATATATGTCATTTATAAAATCATTGCTACAAAACGTTGAATGACAACAAAAAGGAGCATGTCAAAGTATTCACATTTACTTCCTTGTACTTCACAAGTTGGTTAGAGGCATGGGGACCATAGCAACAATTCATGGCGTTCAGAAATATATTTTTTTAAATATTCACATTGTGGGATTACTGAAATATAAAAAAACGGTATCTGGGTATTTTTAATTGTATATTCACAGGATATTCCATAAATGTCCGAAAGATGCGGGTCACAATTCTAATAGCTACACCTATTTTTAGAACAGGGCCCCCTGAACCCTGTCATACCTTCTACCCCTATCTCTGGGCTCCGGCCACTATGTTACGAGGTGGCTAGTGGTACGGACACAGCAGAGCTTGCTGAACTACATTGTTTCCCTAACTCCCATAAAAGTAAATGAAAGTTACAGAAACAGAGAAGCACAGCGATATACACTGTTTCCGTAGTTCTCGAGTTCTGGAAACGGCGTAGCGCGTTTTTGTAACTTTCGAATTCTGTCATATGCTGTTTTTGTAACTCATATCCACTTCTATAGGAGTTAGGAAAACAGCTTAGCTCCGCAAGCCCGGCTGTTTCTATTCTTACGGCCACCTCGTAACTCAGTGGCTGGAGCCCAGTGGCAGCTGGAGAAGGTAGGATGGAGGTTAAGTTGCCCTGTTTTAGAAATAGGTGCCGGTACCAGAGGTGGGACCCGAGACTGTGGGACATTTATGGTATATCCTGTGGATATGCCATATATGTCCGAGATGGGAAGACGCTTCTAAAAAATATTTTGCAGAAAGTACTAAAGGTGTAAGGGGTAACGAATCAGAAAAAAATATATAAAAATAATAATAGAATAAGTAATAATAATACTAATAGTGATGATTATAATAATAATAATAATCTTGGTCAATTACTTGTGACACTTCAACTTTTTTGAAACATGTTCTCATGCTTCTAGAAACTAATAGAAACACCAATTACCTGTTAAGAAACGTAACAAGATGAACTTCTATGTGTACAGTATCATTACGTGATTGCATGTGATTCAAATACCATTTTCCCCTAAATACAAGAGATTTCCGAAAATATAAGTCTCCCATTGTGTAAAATATTTAATAATATATTCGCCTGTTGTTGCGTTACAGAGTCTGACACAGGTAACAGATATTGGCTTACAACAACAATAGTAGCCTGTACAGTACTCGTAATAGGTGTTGTCATCCAGATTTCCAAAGAACCTGAATGATAAATCAACTCTATTTGTTATGCTGATGCATGCAATACCAATGCAGGTATCTTTGACAATCCCTAGAAGTAACAAACAATTTGAGAAATATAATAATAAAGAATTTGACGGAACAAGCTCTTTAAAGATAATTTAATAATGCATATTGTATCTCCATGGCTCAGGGCACCCTGATCCCCTTTTGCAATAACCCCCTAAGATTTTTGCAGTCCTTGCTCTTAATGTGCTTGCAGTAAGTGATCTCCTGAGTCACAAGGACACGAGCTTCATTATTAAAGACAGATCTCATTATATTAGTGCCCGCATTTTGTTGATTGACTCGATGAATCCTTTCAGAGTCATGATCAGGTCAGATGATCACTCTTAGCCAATCAACCAAAAGGTTATATTACATATACATACAGCGCTTCCTAACTTATGGCCCCCCAATCGCACCCATTGCTTTTAGGGCATTTGATTTATACCCTAATTGAATGAGATCTGTCTCTGTGACACTACTGGCTTATTTCTAGTTATACAGATAACTTATACTTATTATATGCCAATATCTTTTAAGGGTATTGCCAGATGTCAACTTGGATTAAAGAGGCTCTGTCACCAGATTTTGCAACCCCTATCTGCTATTGCAGCAGATAGGCGCTGCAATGTAGATTACAGTAATGTTTTTATTTTTTAAAAACGAGCATTTTTGGCCAAGTTATGACCATTTTTGTAGTTATGCAAATGAGGCTTGCAAAAGTCCAAGTGGGTGTGTTTAAAAGTAAAAGTCCAAGTGGGCGTGTATTATGTGCGTACATCGGGGTGTTTTTAATACTTTTACTAGCTGGGCGCTCTGACGAGAAGCATCATCCACTTCTCTTCAGAACGCCCAGCTTCTGCCAGATCACGCTGTGACGTCACTCACAGGTCCTGCATCGTGTCAGACGAGCGAGGACACATCGGCACCAGAGGCTACAGATGATTCTGCAGCAGCATCGGCGTTAGCAGGTAAGTCGATGTAGCTACTTACCTGCAAACGCTGATGCTGCTGCAGAATCAACTGTAGCCTCTGGTGCCGATGTGTCCGACACGATGCAGGACCTGTGAGTGACGTCACAGATCTGCACTGCCAGAAGCTTGGCGTTCTGAAGAGAAGTGGATGATACTTCTCATCAGAACGCCCAGCTAGTAAAAGTATTAAAAACGCCCCGATGTACGCACATAATACACTCCCAGTTGGACTTTTACTTTTAAACACACCCACTTGGACTTTTGCAAGCCTCATTTGCATAACTACAAAAATGGTCATAACTTGGCCAAAAATGCTCGTTTTTAAAAAATAAAAACGTTACTGTAATCTACATTGCAGCGCCTATCTGCTGCAATAGCAGATAGGGGTTGCAAAATCTGGTGACAGAGCCTCTTTAAGTAATGTTCCAAATGACTCAAGCAGTGGTGTGGTTTTGTGCAATTCAAGCTTCACAATGGTTTTCTCTTCTCATAGAAAATGTTTCACTATTGTTTAAAAGTTGGCAGAAAAAGTCATTTAACTATAGTTCTTAAGAGAAAAAATATGCATTCCTCGTAAATTCATGCACGGTACATGGTATACAGTGGTGGTGTTCGGTAATAACTATAATTATTAGCGACGTTATCCTTACCTGACCCCAGACCCAGAGAATTACATCTGTCCCACCACAGCAGAGTGAGAAGAATACAGTTACAATAGATTCCGTATCACTTACCACATCCATGATCTGCATCAGATTCATTCCAAAGTAGACAGTGAGTGGATGAGAGTCATTACCCACCGGCCTCTCTAAAGGGTTATAATTCTTCAGTAATTCCTTATAGAGCTTTCTCTGGTATTCTCCTTGCAGGGACACTTCAAACCGAGAGAAGAGAATGATCATCACTCACTCAGAACAGGGAGTCAATATACAGTAACATGGACCATACATTAATATATTCTAATAATAAATATAGCAAGCGGCTTGTATAAAGTGATCAGCTCATCATGTACATAGCCCTGGACTGGGACACATTCACAAATAAGGGGGTGTTATGATATAGGGGTGGAATGCAGGGCAATGGTGAGATCAATTTACCATGTATCAAGCAGACTGATATAATCATCCACATTTGGATCTCCCCAGCTCCCATTGTATGAGATCAAGGCCGGGAGGTCTTCAGATTCCCAGCTGAAGGGGAAAAGTTTCTGAGATGACAATAAGCGGAGTCCTGGTTGGTGGTGAATGCAGAAGATCAGCTCTCAGGCTGTGGAGGTGGTGACTACTAAAGTATCACTGCCCCTGTGTATCAGACCTCAGTGATGATGGCAATCCGGGGATTGTCTTCATATTTAGGTATGCATTGCATCTATTTTATAGGGGGCATCCCAGTAGTGCCCAGCTGCTGCTGATCACTCCCCCTGGGCTCAGTGCTGGCACTTGTCAGAAGGCAATGGCTCCATTCAGATGGGCTCCACGTGAGGCTTGTGACTTGTGATCCTGTCTCAGTCTGAGCTCTGTTCATTGCATTGTATTTTATAGCTGGCGAGGAGGAGGCAGAGCAGCAGCCCAGATCTGGCGTGAGTATTAACCTATTCACTGCTGAGCATGCCATTGAGACACAACCAGCTTTATCGAATACCAGACTATAATAATGAGCTCTCTCTGCTATGGTATTTTTAGAAGGGTGCCATAAGTAGGAAAATAGATTGAGAATCAATGCATGATGACTAGAATTTCAATGCAAGGGTTAGGATACTAGTATATACCTGTGATCATGCTATGGAGCAGGATAGAGAAAGACATTAGGTTTTCTTCTACTATTAAAGTAAAGCAGTAAAGTAATTCCCCATTATTATAATGGGGAATTACATGACTAACAAGTCCAAAATGTAATTGTATTGCTCTCTTTACTATTAATAACCTAGAAGACTGCAGTACATTTTAAGGATTTTTTGTGGTGTTTTTTTTATCTTTAATAAATGCCTAAATGTTTTCATCTTTTTAAAATAAATCACTAAGATAAAGACTGCAATAGGTCAATTGTGCTCTGCCCCCAGCCCCGCAAACCCTACAGTCATATGTGAACAATACAGCCACAAGGACGTGTTTTCCATAGTAACATAACATCTCTTGCCTTAGTGCCGTGATCTCGAGCTGTAAAGGGCATGATGGTAGTTGTAGTTTTGGTAGTTTTGCAACAGTTGAACAGCCACAGGTTGGAGACCACTGCCTAAGTGTCTAATACTGGGGCTAGTGACAATGTCTCATGACAGCTAGACATGGTGTGGCCATATTGTTTACATACAGCTGTTTGGTTTATATATTGGGGGATGGGCACAATTGTTAATAGATGTTTATAGCTAAGTAATATTGTTGATATGAGAACATTAAGGCATTTATTTAAAAAAAAGTTAAAAGCACGGAAATGCCCTTTGACATGTCTCAACACAATACATTATATGTATGGTTTATGGTAACTAGAATCTTTTCACTGTGGTTCTGACAGTGGCTATGATGATGTGTGATTTGCTGGTTTTCACTACATTAGCTTATATGTGCATTGGGATGACAAGATACAGCCTGTTACACACAGCATCTGTATTCTGCTGACAGTGCCTTCGGGACAACATTGGGAAATGTGAAATTCCCTGACGCTCTTGCTTTCAAATGAAGTTATTCTGACGATACCAAAGTTATCTGCGATCAATTGCTGATAACATTAGCTCAATATGTCAAGTTGAGCGAGCATTCGAAGATCACTCGATATTTTTTCTAGGTGTGCTATATAATAGAAAAAGCAATTAATTGCCATAAATTGCCAAAATATGAGATTGTGTGACAGCCATGCACTATAGAACATAATTGTACTAGAATTTGAGTAGGTAGCTCTGGACTATGTTGTGTGCTTGTGAATTTTATTTCTTGCTGTTGCTTGTGACATACTTGCACATTTTAAAGAATTTGTTTCAGAGACTTGAGATGAACAATGCTGTATTTTCTAGATAAATCCCGCCACTAAGTATAGGCAATGCCTCCATAATGACGGCTAGAGGGCCTTCTTTAACAGCACTAAAGTGCCCCCATAAATTGTGCTAGTTGAGTGCCTCTTATAAACAGTTTAAGAAAAGTGCCCAACATAAACAGTGCTAGCAGAGCGCCTCCATAAACATTCCCAGCAAAGTATCCCGAAAAGCTATACTGCCAGCAGAGTGCTCCCCATAAACATTCCCAGCAAAGTATCCCGATAAACAATACTGTCAGCAGATTGCCCTCAATAAACAATACCAGAAGACTGCACCCTGATAAAGAGCTCCAGCAGACCGCCCCCTGATAGACAGTACAAGCATAGTGCAACCCTTCATACATAGAATTAAATGATAACATTTATCATTTAATCATTAATTTATCACCAGCATAGTGCCTCCGTTCATACATAGAATTAAATGATAAATTCTGGCTGCATGCAGCCACTAGTGGGAAATGACTAGACATATACCTTATTTATACAGATACCATTGAAGTCAATGGGAGCAATATCAATACATATGCAGCTAGCTAATCCTAGGAGTGGTTGGCAGCAGCCTTTGGCTTCCAGGAGTGATGGAGATCTCAGAAGATTCCCTGGGAATCCAGAGGAGTAGGCGAGTATGGTTTGTGAGCAATAGTCTATTATCATATGTTGTACAGTAAGCATCCTTGCTACATATTTCTATAACTACAAGTGCAGAAGTCTCCCTGTTACATTTTATAAAAAGGCACACTTTAACAAATGCCCCTAATGGTAATCTGAAGATTTTTACATAATCAACAGGACAGATTTAATAAAATCTTCAAGTTTAATTCATATTTGCCTGTGGGATCCATGAGTATATGTAAAGTGCAATGGCATGCCTAAAATAGGGTTTTAGAACATGGCATGCCCTCCAGAGGTTGTTAACCCTTGTCATGTGCCAAAGGAAAGAGTGTCTGTATGAAATCCTTCTAGCAGAAATGTGCCAAATTGGGCAAAAATCTTATCTTAGAGTACATAAGAATTTTTGACATTTAAAGTTCTATTCATGGAGCCCCCAGTGATAATCAAGCTACGAATATATTCAACAAAATCTTCTTATTTTCCCACACCTCCCTCTTCTACCTATTTTTGGGTCCCCCCTGCACAATTCACTCCGCATCCATTTTACAGAGGGCAGTCTGCTGGTATGACCACAATATACCTTTACGTCACTATAAAAGGAGTACTTAACCCATTCACGACTGCCATATGGCTATATAGGTTCCAATTGTCGATGCCCCGTGCAGTTGTCACGTATATAAACATTTGCAGCGTGGGTTTAATGAGTGCAGTGTGGCTTCAGTCTAAGCAGCACTGCACTCTCATGTCTGCCGGGTCTTTAAGAGCCTCGGAATACACCCCCACTGCAAATAGCGCAAAACCCCCTGTAGATTGGGCCACCTAAGTTCCCTCTACGAACGGAATCCCCGGCCAGCGCTCCCAATGTCGCTCCATCTCCCCTGTAGATAGTGCCACCCCCCTGCAGATAGCGCTAACCTCACTGTAGATAGCAACCCCCCCCCCCACCCCCACTGTAGATAGAATCGCACCCTCCCCACATGTAGATAACGCCACCTAAGCTCCCTCTAGGAGCAAAATCCCCAGTCAGATCACTCTGGTCGGGGATTCCACTTCTAGCAAGAGCCCCTGACGCCATGACAGTGTCATCAGGGGCTTTCTTTAGGAGCGAAATCCCCGGCCGACACTCTGGCCGGGATTCCGCTACTAGAGAAACCCCTGGCGTCACTATCCATATATAGACAGTGACGTTAAGGGCTACTCCTGGTGCGGAATCCCTGGCCATAGCACTGCCAACGCTCTGACAGGGGATTCCGCTTTTAGAGTTAGCTCATGACACCACTGTCCATATATGGACAGAGACATCAGGGGCTGCATCTAGGAGGAGAGGTGGTGCTATCTGCAGGGTGGTGGTGCTATCTATAGGGGGTGGCGCTATATGCAGGGGCTGGCACTATCTACTGGGCTGTGGTAATATCTACAGGGGGTGTTATATACAGTGGCTGTGCCACTATTCACATGGGCACTCTGGCATTAAATGGGCACTACCTAAAGGGGACATTGTGGCGCTACATTGCTATCTACATGGGCACTGTGTGTGGCACTATGTGGGCACTATCTACAGTAGGGAACTATGGCACTATGTGGGCACTGTGGCACTATTTACAGTGGGCATTGTCTATGTAGGCACTGGCACTATCTACAGTGGGTAATGTGGCATTATCTACAGTGGTATTGTGTCACTATCTACATGGGCACTGTGGTGTTTTCAGGCAGCTGGGTCAAAAAAAACCCTAACGAATAAAAATTCATTCATTTTTTAATATCCATGATAAAACGGATGGCAAATGGCGGTTAAAAATGGTCAGACGGCCGGGAAACTGATTAAAGTTTTGAGACACTGATGAAAAACTGACACTTGATCCATTGTTAAAAGGAACCTGTCACCAGCATTTTACCTATTGAACGCTACTCACCCCTCCCTGGACACTGCTGCCAAAAAAATCATTGCCGTTATCCCCTCTCCTAAAGTCCTCCTCTGACCGTAAGTAACGTTCTGCAAAAATGTCACGCCTTTTATGGTAATAACTTGGGTATATGGAAAAAAGGTGAACCCAGTAAAAGTGCTGCTAACATCCAAAGAAGGTCATCAGATTATTGGTAATGAAAATCTATTTTTATTGTACAGACTTTTATGTTAATAATCCGTCAGTCTCGGTCGTTCCTCTTCCTATGCCCGCCCACCGCTTAAAACTGGCCTGCCCTGAATGCTGAAATCTTGTCTGAGATCGCATCATGTATGGTCCGAAACCCTTCCCTGCTTCATCCGGGCCTCAAATCTAGTTACCATGCATGTGCGACTATGGTGTCCCGTTTTGTGCACGCACCAGAACAAGACATCGATGCGCAAGGCTGTATAAATATATTATCCTCATGTAAAGAAATCTGCTTGCTGTCGGTGTGCATGTCAGATACTACTGCTGCTATTAACTATTGACTGCTACTGAAGTACTATAACAATATCTGCATGTGAAGTCAGTATGTGAAGTACTATGTAGTTATGGATGTTACTATTTGGACATTGCTATTTATGCTTTGTCTCAATATTCACACATATAACATCTTTATTTCTGAATATTTTATATATTTGCGATAGAGACTCTGTCACCACAGTATAAGTGCTGTATCTCCTACATAAGGAGATGTGCGCTATTATGTAGGTGACAGCTGTGCTTTTTATTTAATAAAATGATCTATTTTCACTACTTTATTAGCGATTTTAGATTTATGCTAATAAGTTGCTTAATGCCCAAGTGGGCATATTTTTACTTTAGACCAAGTGGGCGTTGTACAGAGGAGTGTATGACGCTGACCAATCAGCGTCATGCACTCCTCCCTTCATTTCGGCAGTGCATAGAGATCCTTTTAGATCGCTATGTGCTGTCTCATACTAGCACATTAACAATACTGAAGTGTTTAGACAGTGAATAGACATTCCACGGGATGTCTATTCACAATCTCTGCACTTCGTTACTGTTTTTGTGGTAGTTACAGCAGAGCAATGCGTAATCCCGCGAGATTACGCGGTAAATGACAGGTTACAGCGAGATTATGCTTTGCTCTGCTGTAACTACCACAAAAACAGTAACGAAGTGCACAGATTGTGAATAGACGTCCTGTGGAATGTCTATTCACTGTCTAAACACTTCAGTATTGTTAATGTGTTATATATATAGATAGATTACAATAAAGTGTTTTATTCACATTTTTAGTGATTTGTCTCCTCATAATAAAAATTAAAAACATGGAATTATTTAAACTAATCTGGAAAGTGAAAGCCTCATAAGGCTTGTAAAAAAAGTAATATAGTTGTGATATTCAAAGATATTATCGTTTAAAGAAGTGCACATCAGAAATTGAAAATTTGACCTGGACACAGGCATCAATGACCCTTGGTCATAAAAGGGTTAATTTTCTCACTCTCCAGGAAAAATATAATCTCCCCTTGAATAAACTCTTATATATCTGCAGAATAAGAACTTTGTGATCACGCACCCGTTGTCCTTTTCCACATTTGGGCCCCTCATGCCTCAGGATTAGGCCACATGCACACAACTGTAAGAGTTTTTACTGTCCGTAAATCCGGATCTGACGGATACGGATGCACATCCGTAGCCATCCGCAATTGCGGAAGCACCCATAGACTTCTATGGTCGAGTCTGTGACGCCATTGCGGACAAGAATAGGACATGCTCTATATTTTGCATATCATTTCTACGGCACGGTCACACATCTTTAAATATATGGAAAGGTGTCCGTGGCCAATAGAAATGAATGGGTCAGCAATTTCATACGGAATTGCAGATCCGTAATTATGGAGGAAGACTGCGCATGGGGCCTTACTTTCATTTACTCTAATATGCTAGAGCCTAATTATAGGGCTGCCCTGCCCTATATATCCAAATGGGAAGTAGACTTAGGTGCCAGCTTCATTGATGAACAGTGGTGCCAGATATGGGAATCCACGGCTAAGTTCTCTTAACACGCTTATGTTGGAAACTTTATATTAAAGGGGTTGTCCTGCATTAGAAAAACATGTCTGCTTTCTTCCAAAACAGCGCCACACCTGTACACAGGTTGTGTGTGGTATTGCAGCTCAGCATTATTAACTTCAATAGAGCTGAGGTGGAATACCAGACACAAACTGTGGACAGGTGTGGCACGGTTTCTGGAAGAAATCAGCTATGTCTTACTAATTCTGTACAACACCTTTAAGTGCTCATGAGGTGATATCTGGTACCTAAAGGCATAACTCACCCTGTTCTGGGATAACGCTCTACTTCATTTAGAGATTGTAACTCTACGGGTGACATGGTACATACCTTTTGGTCGTGCCCTATGGCAGCAACATTCTGATCTAAGATTTACAATCTCTTCTGCACTGTTACAGGCCATACACTAAATAAATTCCTGTGGGAGGCCCTCTTTCATAAGGACGTTGAGATGGTCCCCCACGCATTCTTCTTTCTGGCCACAAAACAGACTATTAAGAGTTCCTGGAAACAGCCTATCCTCTATTTTTCCAAAATAAGGACCTGGAGGCATTATTATATGGTCAATGAGAAGATCACTGCAATCTCACGAGGCCCCCTCAATTCTATTCAGAAAGTATGGAAGTCCTAGATAATTTACTCTTTCCCAAGATGATAATCTAGAACCTAGGGTGCGCTGCCGGGCCTAGTACATTACCCCCCAAGCCTGACTGATTTGGCCACAGCAGCCCCCTTTCTAACCACACATTTTGATTGCCCCACCACCCCTACTCCAAGCCCCCCACTCCTGGTTCCCCATGTCTCTGTTTGCTGTTCTTTGTGTGTTTTAAGTAAATGTTGTCAATGTACTAATTTAAAATGTCACTTTTATTGATGCAGATATGACTATGAAGCTTTATTGTTTTATACTGTTATCTTATTAAAAAATTTGAAATTTACATATTGTTTAAAAAAAATCTTCTTACCACTTAATTTTTTCTTAATTCCATGCATTGCAGCATCTCCAATCTGTGGTAGAGCCCTAAAGTATTGGTCATCCTGATCCTTCTGATTCATGAATATATTGTCAGAGCTAAACAACTGCCAGAGTTAATACAGAAAGATCCAATCATAAAATTCCAAAATGTGGACTGTTAAAAATTCTCCAGCAAGTCCTACAGAACTTATCAATTGTACGTGTGGATAGTATCATCATTCTAAAGGAGTCAAGTCATGGTGAAAGGTGTCAAATCTCATTTTAGCCTTCATCCTAACGGATATATTTATTACCACTGTGAAATGTCCATTCTGAACAGTTTTAGATGCCATGTGTCTGTTATATGACTGGACTAAAAATCCTTCAAAGAATCCTGGGGATGTCTTGAGCTTATTTTCTGGATTATTACTAAAAAGGTTTTAAGGAAACAAGTCCAGGGGAATTTAGCACTTCTGTCTCATTAATTTGAAGACATGTCACAATAATGTTAAAATGCCCTAGATTCTACATACTGCTTTTTGTTTAAAATGTATCAAATGACTCATAGATGAATCATTGTAATAATAATATCCTTCTATAAAATGGAAATAAATACATTATTATCAGTGTCTGTTTTATACTCTATTGGCAGAGAATTCTAAGTGCTTTCATCATATGAGCACAAGTCTTTTTCATTCTCTGACTGGCCAGCAGGGAAGGACATCTACACACGAAGTCACACTACAGTCCTGTAAACGAACTACAGATATTACAGGTATACACATAAATATACACATAAGGCAGCCATATACCTGCTATATTTGTTGCTCAAATCCACTGAAAATAAAGATGGCTGATTCCCTTATTGCAAATTCACTTCATTAGAACATTCATGTTAAAGAGGCTCTGTCACCAGATTATAAGTCTGTGGGATTTACTTACATATTTACTCACACAGCACAGCGTGATCTCGCGAGATCACGCTGTGCTGTCTGAGTAAGTCCCACAGAAACGTTACCGAAGTGTCGGGAGTGTGAATAGACATCGCATTCTGGCTGGAGGCAATGTCTATTCACTCTGAAGACACTTCGGTAAAGTTAATGTGGGAGTATGTGACAGCACAGCGTGATCTCGCAAGATTACGCTGTGCTGCGAGTAGAGCTAAAAATGAATGAAGAGAGGTGTATGACGCTGATTGGTCAGCGTCATACACTTCTTTTCAGAATGCCCAGTTGGTAAAAAGTAAAAACACGCCCAGTTGTCTATTAAGAAACTAATTAGCATAAATCTAAAATTCTTCATAACCTGTTAAAAAATTATCGTTTTTCAAAATAAAAACCACTGTTGTTATCTACTTTGCAGCGCCGATTAGATTATGTAGGAGATAGGGCATTTATAATCTGGTGACAGAGTCTCTTTAAAGGGCAGGTCAGACTGACTAAAGTTCCTGTTCTTCTAGTTTGCACAGTGTTTTACGTGTTAGAACTGTAGTTTGTGCTCCAAAATGGTTTTTCTACTGTAACAGAGGGCAGGGAGTTGTAAAAATAGTCAGCCATTTTGAAATTATGGAGCATTCTGGTTACTCACCTACAGACAAATACTGTACACAGACAATTCTTGGCTTCCTCCGACTCCTCTAATTTCTTCATGTCTGCCAATTTCGTGTTAGCGAAAGAAACTAGTGGTGTACCTACAAGAGAAGGAGACCATGTGGGGTCCATGGTGAAAAGACTCTGGTACTAAACTGAATCTGTGTTCTACAAATGAGTCATACAGGTTGCCTGCAGCAGCCGCTAGGGGGCGCACACCACATACAGATTTTTCCAGATCCCATTGAGATCATTACTAGTCTTGTACATCCATATGCAGTTACCTCCCCCTGTTGGTAGATGTAGGCACTCAGAATTTCATCTTTTAAAGTGGATCTGTCACCATCATATGCTGCTTTATTTAAAGGCTATGTAAACCTTTATTGCCTTTTTGTTTTTTATTATTATTATTATTACTATTATTATTCTTATTCTTATTAATAATAATAAATGTATGTATTTTGTGCTTAAAAATATTTTTCTAATTGATTTTTATTAAGTTTAACTGTGCACCCTGAACCACATGTCTATAAGAAATGATGGAAATAAACTGAAAATGAGGTTTAAAGAGAAGAGCAGCTGCTCGACACCATCTAAGGAAAAAGATTTAACTTTTCCAATACATGTTTTTCCTAATGAACTTGACCCCAGAGACATTAAATTGTTGGCAGATCCTGGTGAAATTTTTGTAAAATGGTTACACATATCTAATGTCTATGGCTACCTTACCACGTTCACACTTTCCCGTGAATTTGACAGAATCTGCGACGGAGGCTCCGAACTGAGCCTCTGACAGTGATGTGAACAGAGTCTTACATGTACAATATTTCTAAATAGACTTATAAATTTGATATTACTGTTCAGATATTTGAAAGGATGGCAAATATGTATCATGTAAGTGACTTGAGATGGTTTCTTCACTGTAGAACAGTATACAGAACTTGTAGACAACAATATGATAACCCTGTTGTTTTTGCAATATCCATAGGGTTCTGTTACTCCAGTTCGCACAAAATGAAGTCTTTGGAGCTGGGGCAGAGCTACTAGACAGAAGAAAGATTGGCACCCGATAAGAGGTGTTTTAATTAACTGTTTATATCCTACTTTTTACTGTTCTCAAATCCTGCATCTGACAAGTATCTCAGCGCGGACATGGGGCTAAATTCACAGCACAACAACTGCACATCCATGGCAGAAATCCAAGCGTAACGTGTGGACATAGCCATAGGGTTTGTTGAAAGCTTACAGCATTCCCGGGGTTAATACATTTTACTATAAAGCCAGTTTCAATCGTTTTTTGCATGCAGATGTTAATTGAAATTGTATAATAAAATATGGAGATGTCTACATACACAGCATTTTTGGTTGTGGCGTTTTGGTGGCCTTTCTGGGGTCAGTGACGTTTTTATTAAAAAGCAGTAACTTCAAGTTATGTTGTTTTTTCCATCTTTTTTTCTCCATATGCTCTTCAATAGAACCTAGGAAAAACATACAAAGGGCCACAAACTAAAATGTACAGAATGACACAAAATAAAAAATGCCTCTACCTGTGTGAAGGAGACTTAAAAACTTTACTGACAAAATGTATTCACATACTGCATGTCCCCAATTTTAGAAGAGTTTCTTAAAATTAATCACCCGGATTAAATTTACTTTCGTAGACATTTGTGAAGCTTAATTTACATTGTGAGTAAAACAGCCAGCGGAGAGAGCAAAAATGACTTACGGTAATTAACAAATACATAACCTGCATCTATTTGTTTTCTGGCTTCTCTTCCTCTCTTGTCTGACTCAGCAAAACTAGAAGCATTTCTACAGTCAAATCTGGGATTTGTGTTGTTAAGTGTCTCTTGTAATGACAGCTCCAAGCCTCTAATAACTTTCTTCAATAAATTAACACCCCTATTGAGTTCAGTTAGGGCATGTTCAGATGTGGCGGAATTTTTCCTCTGCAAATGTGGCTTCAAATTCGCAACGAATCTGCAGCAAGATTTTCATATTTAACAGGTAATTCAGACATTGCGAAGGCTGAAATCCGCAGTGAAATTCCGCTGCTTCTCCGCAACAGAATGTGCATGCTGCGGAGTGAAAATTCTGCACCGCAGCCCAAATTCCACACTGTTATTTTCCGCAACATCTGACCTAACCTACCTAAAAATGTATAGAAACCAATTTAAAAAACGGTTGCTGCAGATTTCCACTGCAGACTGTCTGACAGACCGAAATAATGAAAGGTCACCTCTTAAATTAATTAACATAAAATAAAAAAAGCTGAAAAATTAATATAATCTTGCATTAAACAATCCAGAATATTTGATAATCTGGCATTTATCAGATTATGTTACATCTGGAGTAAGGGCCTGTTCACATCAGTGTTTGGTTTCCATTATGGCTTTCCATTCATCTGTTTCATCAGAGGAACAGACAAACGGAAAGTATCGTTACTGTTTGCATTATCATTGATGTCATCTGTATTTTTTTTGTTTCAGTTTGTTTTAGGTTGCCTCCATTCCGCAAGGTTTCCGTTTTTTTTCACGGAAACAATAGCGTTGTGTGCTGCACTATTGTTTCTGTGAAAAAAAAATGGAAAGCAAGCGGAACGGAAGAAAACTAAAACAGAAAAATACTTGTAATCAATGGTAGTGCAAATGGCAACTATACTTTCTGTTTGTCTTTCCGTTCATCTGTTCCTCTGACGGAACAGATAAACGGAAAGCTAAACGGAAGCCTGACGCTGATGTGAACAGGCCCTAAAATATTTTTACATCTGTTTATTGTATATATAATACAGTCAGAGACTGGAATAATTTTTGTGTTAATATATTATCTTATTTGTTCATATTCTTAGATACTCTACCACAACCTCTGCACCGGGATATTCAGTATTATTTCCATTGCTGTGAGACATACTGGTGAAAGGTCACATGTGTGGTATGCCAAAACAGGTTACCATTACAGGGAATTTGAATTTTGTACTGCATTTAACCCCTTAGTGACCAACCTATATTAGGCCTTAATGACGAAGCTTTTTTTTACGTTTTTCCGTCATCTCATTCAAAAAGCTATAACTTTTTTATTTTTGCATCGACATAGCTGTATAAGGTCTTGTTTTTTGCGGGACAAGTTGTATTTTTTATAGCACAATTTTGGGGTACATATAATTTACTGATTAACTTTTATTTACTTTTTCCTTTTTTTGGGGGGGGATAGAAAAAAACAGCAATTTCGCCACACTTTTTTGTGTCCTAAATTTACGCCGTTTACCGTATGGTATAAATAACAAGATAACTTTATTCAGCGGGTTGTTTTTTTCCAAAATTATTTGTTTTTGTGTCTCCATATTTCAAGAGCCATAACTTTTATTTTTCGGCCGATGCAGTTGTATGAGGGTTTTTTTTGCGGGACGACTTGTCGTTTTTATTGATACCATTTTGGAGTAGATGCAACTTTTTGATCACTTTTTTTAAGGCAGGATTCACAGAAAACAGCAATTTTTGCATTGTTTTTTATTTTATTTTTTACGGCGTTCGCCGTGGGGGTTAAATAAATTAATAACTTTATAGTTGGGATCATTACCGGTGTGGCGATACCAAATATGTGTATACTTTATTTTTGTTTTTTTTAATAATAAAGTATTTTGTAAGGGGAAAAAGTGGGTTTTTCATTTTTTTTTCACTTATTTTTTTTAATTAAATTTATTAAACTTTTTTTTACTTTTTTACTAGTCCAACTAGGG
Source organism: Rhinoderma darwinii (assembly GCF_050947455.1). Classification (NCBI taxonomy): domain Eukaryota; kingdom Metazoa; phylum Chordata; class Amphibia; order Anura; family Rhinodermatidae; genus Rhinoderma; species Rhinoderma darwinii. The sequence continues at coordinate 272,846,513 of NC_134689.1, forward strand.
GACTTCAATATGCGATCCTCCGATCGCATTTATAATACACTGCAATACTTTTGTATTGCAGTGTATTAGTGCCTGTCCGTGTAAAACCCGCCTCTGGCATGTCCTAGCAGGCATAACTAGTGGCAGACCTGGGGGCCTTTATTAGCCCCCCCCCCCCCCCGGCTGTCATAGAAGACATTGGCACTCTGCGATCACACGCAGGATGCCGGTGAGGTGAGAGAGGGAGCTCCCTCCCTCTCTCCAAATCCACGCAGATGCAGCTCTCGCTATTGAGCGCCGCATCTGAGGGGTTAATTTGGCGAGATCGATACTCATATCAATCTTGCCTGTTAGAACAGAGATTTAACGGCTCCCTGCTCTGTTTATTTATTCCGATGCAGCGCCGTGAAAAGGCGTATGAATCGGAATAAAGCCCATTAGTGGCCGCTGTGAATAGGTGTATTGGCGGGACATTCAGTATTATGTCCATTGCTGTGAGACATACTGGTTGAAGGTCACAAGTGTGATATGCCATAACAGGTTAACATTACGGAGAACTTGAATTTTGTACTGCATTTAAACATAATTTTCCTCTTTATTGCCTTCTCAGTGCTGATCTACTCCATATTTAGTTAGAATTACAGAAGGTGAGCAGGCGATGTTTACTTTACAGTACAGTACAATATTCCTGATTCAAAAATTCTGTACAATGACATAATAAACTACAGTACCGCTTAATGGAGTGTTTTTTAACTTGGTTTTCTCCAGGTGTCGTGAAACTTTGACTCCCAGCATACCCTTAACTGGTGAGATGTGCTGAAAGTTGGAATTTCACAAACTTTACATGTTATAGGACAGTGGAATGTTTTCCCCAAATACATAGAATCAATGGCGGATCATCATAGGGGGTTTTGGGTGGCCGCCGAGGCGCGAGGCTCCTGGGGGGCTCATGGCCGCCCAAAGTACAATGTAGTTTTGTCGCGACAAAACGTCACGATATATGTCGTGCAAAAGGACCTTTAGACATAAGGTCACATGACCTCATCTCTGAAGTTCTTACTACTGTTTAGAGACCTGCTGGTCACATGACCGCAGGTCCTTGAGCAGCAGCAAGACTCCACAGCGAAGACTGAGGTGAGCTGCTTTGTAAGTATAAGGGGATAGATTTGTTTAAGGGGTCTGTATTTAGGGGGTCTGGTGTGGGGACTGTATTTAGGTGGTCTGGTTTGGGGACTGTATTTAGGGGTCTGGTTTGTATTTAGGAAGTTTGGTGTCTGTATTAGTTTAAGGGGTCTGAGGTGTGTATTTAGGTGGTCTGAGGTCTGTATCAGTTTAAAAGGTTTACAGTCTTTATATTTAGGGATCTGTGTTAGTTTAAGGGGTCTGGTGTCTGTATTTAGGGGGTCTGTACTAGTTTGACGTCTGCGGTTTGTATTAGTTTATGGGGTCTATTTAGGGGGCCTGTTCTAGGGTCTGTATTTGGTTAGGGGTCTTTATTTAGGGGTCTGTATTTAGGGGTCTGGTCTGGGGTCTGTATTAGATTAGGGGGTCTGGTCGTCTGTATTAGTTTGAGGTCTGGGATCTGTATTTAGGGGTCTGGGGTCTGTATTATTTTATGGGGTCTGTATTTGGGGGGCCTGGTCTAGGGTTTGTATTAGTTTAGGGGTCTTTATTTAGGGGTCTGTATTAGTTTAGGGGGTCTGGTCTGGGGTCTGTATTAAGGGAGTCAGGTTTGGGGTCATTATTAGTGTAGGGGGTCTGGGGTTTGTATTTAGCGGTCCTGTCTAAGGTCTGTATTTATTTAGGGTGCTTGTTCTGTGGTCTGTATTAGTTTAGGAGGTCTGGGGTCTGTATTTAGGGGTCTGGTCTAGGGTCTGTATTAGTTTAGGAGTCTTTATTTATGGGTCTGTATTAGTTTAGGGGGTCTGGTCTGGGGTCTGTATTAAGGGGGTCAGGCCTGGGGTCTGTATTTAGGGGTCTGGTTTGGGGTCTGTATTTGTTTAGGGGGGTACGGTCTGGCGACTGCAATATTTTAGAAGGCCTGGTCTGTATGTATTCTTTGATCTAGTCTGGGGTCCAAATTTATTAGTCTGAATAAAAGGGGTTGTCCGGGCACATCGATAGGTCATCAGTATAAAAAACGGTCTGTGCCCGGATAACCCCTTGGTGTCTAAATTTGTGTGTTTCTATAGAGGCTGGAAATGGCTGCAGAAGTGATGGGCAAAGATGTCTCATCAGGAGAAGTCGCCATAACGGTCTGCGTCAGATGGAGAAAAAAAGAAAACGACTCCCATCAGAAAAGACGTCACTTGTGAGTCACTGGACCTATAGGGGATCTGCCACCTCTCCTGACATGTCTGTTGCAGGTAATCCTTATATTCTACATATCTTTGTGTACCCAGGACTAATAGACAAATGCGTGTTACCATTCCCATTGTCAAGAGGAAGTGTCCCTGAACAGTGTTATACTGTAAGCGATGGTTGGAGACTGTCAGTATGTAGGGACACAGCCCTTTGACAAGGGTTATCGTAACAACCATTTGCCAATGCTCGCACGAAAAGGTGGTGTTCACTATAGACACGGCAGAGCGGTGGTGGGGAAGGGGGGCCCAAGTTTGTGTAACAGCGCAGGGCCTATGGTCTACTTAATCCGCCACTGCATAGAATTGTGGACAACAGCAAAATAGAATGTGTACTTTATGCACACTACATTATTAAAGACATGATTAATTCCCATGTAGACATTTATGGCATATCCACTGGATAGATGTGGGTCATGCGCGCCTCTTTTTCCACTCTACTCTATGGGAGTTACAGAAACAGCCAAGCAACATAATGGAGAGAGGAGCATGCAAGTACGGCCCCCTATCCACTAGTGTCTGTCTGGAATTTGTTGCCAGCGAAAGCCTCACAAGGTGCAACAGGGGCTGGGTGACCCCCGTTCTCGATAAAGGTGTGGTTTCCAGAGCTGGGACACACATCTATCAGACATTCATGACATATCCTGTGGATATGCCGTATGCCATACATTTAAAGGGGTATTCCCTACTTAAACATTTGTTTCTTCATATTGTGTATTTATTCATAGCATGTATATGTTTGCTGATTATACCAAACATTTTTACCAGCATTCTACATACTCCGACCATCGTTCTAGTAGACCATTTTCACTGCAATTATTTGGTATTCATCCCCAAAAAAATTTCAGTGGAGTAGAGTCTGGTTTGCAGGGATCACATAATTTTTTTTTGTAGGCCCCTGTGATGAAAATAATAGCCTAAAGATTCAGTCCTTGGGATCAAGTTCATCTGTCTTTGGTTTAGAGAATAACTCAGTTGTATTTCGGTCACTGGTGTTGTGCTGGATCAGAGCCATACATTGATGGAGATACATAGCCTGAGGCTGGGACTTTTCCAAACGAAACCTAAATTCCTGTAAATGCTTACCCTCTGCACACACTTTGTTTAATAAATTTAGCATCCAAATGTAAAGCTCTACTGACTCTATACTTCTAAAGATTATTTTATAATGGTACCAACGCCGAAGCTGTGGCCACCTTTGTGTTTGAAGTTATGTCCTTTCCATAAAATAGGTACTTTCCATGTAATGATAGACGGTGCAGCATTGTTAACAAGTAATATTATATAGAGGGAATCTATCCTGTGGAGAGAGTTTCCTAGGGCTCCTGCTCAAGATGCAACACAATTTTGTTAGTGTGTAATCTTTATTCATATCAGCAGGCTCCAGGATAACCAGATTCAGTATTCAGAATGTTTTCTTCATCATGAGCATTAAAGGCTAAGTAAACCATTGAAGATTTAAAAAAAAAACAACAATGTATTATAGTGTTGGTCATAGTGTGGAGGGTGATGTATGGAGCTCGCTCACGCCGTGAGCACCCTTCATACTCAGCAGGTGTCAGCTAACACCCAGGACTAACGACCAGGGACAGCGATCACGCTATTTCTGTTTGTTTAACCCCTCAAATGCTGCAGTCAATCGCGACCACATCATCTGAAGCGTTGAAAAGAGGGGGGCAACCCCCTCTGAGAGCTCATTGCCCCTCCCCTCAACAAGATTGGGGGGTGACGATGGTTGCCATGGCAGCCCAGGGGCTTAATGAAGGCCCCAGGATTGCCTTCACTCTGCCTCTGTTAAGCCCTGCCTGTGGCAGGGCTTAACAGAAGCCGGTAAAAATGACAATATAATGCAATACATTCAAGTCCCCTAGAGGGACTAATGAAATGTGTAAAAAAAAATGAAATAAAGTTTTTAGTAGTGAAAAAGAATATATATATTAAAAGTTCAAAAAAAATACCTTTTCCCATTTTTCCTCTAAAGTAATGTAAAAATGTAAAAAGTTAACAAAATTGGTATCGCTGCGGCCATAAAAGTCTGAACTATTACAATATAGTGTTATTTAATGCGCACGGTGTACGCCGTAAAAAGTAAAACATTTAAAACTACAAAATCGCTGTTTTTTGGTCAACTTAGCTCTAACAATTTTTTTATAAAATATGATCACAAGACGGTACCGATAAAAACTACTTCTCGTCCTGCAAAAAAATGAGCCCTCACACTGCTCAATCCAGGGAAAAATAAGAAAGTTATGGCTCTCAGAATGTGGTAAAACAGAACAAATTTTTTTTTTTAACAAAAAGCTTTTGTTTTTCTAAAAAGTAGTAAAATATTAAAAAAACAATATAAATTTGGTATCACCGTAATCATATTGAGCCACAGAATAAAGTTAAGTTGGCGTTTTTACTGCACGGTAAAAGCTGTAAAAATGAAACCCAAAAAAGGAGGATTTACAGTTTTTTCCAATATATTTTTTCCAGTTTCCCAGTAAATGATGTGGTACTTTAAATGCTACCAATAGAAACCACAACTCCTCTTGCAAAAGATAAGCCCTTACACCACTATATTGATGGAAAAATATCTATGTCTAGTTATGACTCTTGGAAGGGAGGGAGGGAAAAAACGAAAATGAAAAATTGCTTTTTTCCTGAAGGCATTAACACAACTTTGTATTTTTTTTTTTTATTTTTTTTTTAAAAGTATATATTTTTGAGATACAGCCTTTCGATTAATAGAAGCTGTATCTCGCGCTATAACCTAAATTCGTCAGGTCATCGGGACTGACAACTTCGGCGACAGCGGGTCCTGTGTGTCTCTGACACGCAGTATCCACCTGTTATCAATCACATCTAAGTTCATCTACTGCCAGCCCTACCTAATGGGCAAATTTTTTCAAATACCTCAAATCTAAGGTACAGAATGATTCATATAAGTGAAATGTGCAGCAGCTGGAATGTGCTAAAATGTACTGTTCCTTATTTCTGTGAAGTGATCTTTAGATTTTGGGCTTGTCTCACAGATAAAGTTTTGATAAAAGGGATATACAAGGTCACAGAAGAAATATACAAAAACACCGAAAAAGGCCATACTTACAAATGGACACAGCCAGGTCAGAAACGCAGATGAAGGAGAGTGAGAGTGAAATAATAAATGAATAGTGTGTGTGCAAGTGTAATACTATAAGTGAAGTATAGGGGGCAGTAATGAGAAGTGCCTCAATAGAAATAAATGGATAATGGGGTGCAAGTGTGTGAAATCCTTGTCGTGGATTGCGAGCTTGTGTCCTTTTGGCCAGAATGATCACTAATACCCCAGGTATTTATCATTATTACGTTTATTCGCTTCTCTTGGACACAGCCGGGTCTTTGATGCTGGGAGAGCATGGTGTGTTGTTGTTTGGCATAGCAAGCAGGGTAGCCCGCTCTATGAACTACCAAGGCGTCACAAATAGGCTTCTACCTGGCTATACACGTTGTGCCTCATGACGTACACACTATCCCTCCATGTTTCACACACTTGCACCCCATTATCCATTTATTCTATTGAGGCACTTCTCATTACTGCCCCCTATACTTCACTTATAGTATTACACTTGCACACACACTATTCATTTATTATTTCTTACTACACATCCCATGCACCACACACACCACTCCCCTCAAGACTAGTGGGAGTGGTTATTATTATTTAAAGCACCTGCTCACTCTCCTTCATCTGCGTTTTTGACCTGGCTGTGTCCATTTGTAAGTATGGCCTTTTTCGGTGTTTAGGTCACAGAAGACAAAATGTAACAGCAAATAAAATCAAATGAATTTTGTTTGTGAAAACTGGAGATGAGAAGAACTTTTAAAATTCTCCATTTATTCTCCCGGCGGCAAAACAGCCATAAACCTGGTAAATTTATTTTACTGACTTACATTATATCTTAATGAATATTTAAAAAATAGGGTGTCCAATAATCATCCAAGATGCAAAACCTGGATTCTGGCAAATGAATTGTGTTATTTCTAATGGAAATACTCATTTATTACATAAAATACACTGTTTTCAGGTGTAAGAAAAATATAACATTACGGCCTCATGCATTTGTGGAGTACCGTAAGATATGTATATTTTTGATCATATGGGTACCCTGTGAGTTCTGTTGGATTTTCTGCTTAAAGTTCTTGCCAGCACTTTAGAGGAGAATACTAATATTTGTTCGATACACATATAGATGTTTTGACATGGGTCTGCATGGCACAATTTTGTTATACACTCTCGCAGCGTTCAGCATCAGTGTCCTGTTTCCGCTGAAGACACCGATGTGTTGGCGAAAAATTTAAGGGGACACGCTGTCTAATTTTTAACTAGCTGCTTCTCAGCCTCATATGAATTGCTGATACTGGTAAACACTGGCTCAGATGTATATTTATAGCACAATGTAGTAATAGTACCACTCCAGATGTATGCCGCAAATGCTGTTAAGCAACCCTAGGAAACACTGTCGTGAATTCTTACAATTTAATGTAGTAATGGCACTGCTTCAGATGTATGTCGCTAATGCTACCAAGTAAACCTAGGATTATTGTCGTGAATACATGCTAATTTATCGCACTTAGTGACATATATTGTTTGTAGGTTCATGAATTATTTAAGTTGCTGTGAAGATATGAGCATGGATATTCACTCCAATGTTATTCATTAGCTTGGGCAGCAAGTGTTTTTAATCCAATTTTAAACTAAGTGCACATTTATTACATATTAAATTAATAAATATTAAAAGTTATATTTTAATGTGTTAGCGGGTGGCCTTTCTCTGCCCATTTGGGCAATTAGTTCTATTTTCTATTAGTTCTATTAGTTCTATTTTCAGATTAATTAACCTCTCCACCTCAATTCCAGAAATGTAATATTTTCCACTTTTGGAGTTTATTAAAGACATAAAGATCCAAATCATGCTGTTATAATAGGTGATTATTTTGTATGTCAGTCTTCCCAAACCAGGGCTCCAAGAAAACCTAGTGTTCCTCAGAACCTAGTTAGGGGCTCCCTGGAAAATAGTCCTCCTTAATAAAAAGATTGGGAATAGCTGATGTATGTAACATGATTAAAAAATGTCTTTAAGTAATGGCAGAAAGACAGTAGAATAGATCGAAAACTGTAGGGTTAATTTTGCGTAGTCATCTTAAAGATTTCACTATATATAAGAGTGAAGTGTAATTTATAGGGATCAGGTAATACAGAATCAGCACTGATTAAACAGTGTCAGACTGTGTAAAGATACACCCCATAAAGATTATGGTAACACACAGTTGTCAATGTATTCATAATTTCCAGCAGGAATAACAGAGGGTCATTGTAATGAAAAAGGTATCCTGACTGTATGTCGCTGACCACAATCTAGTTAACTTCTATAGTAAAGACAATAAGCCCCTCTGAAGTGGTCGGAAATTTTTATTGCATCTTGTTTGTGGCAATTTATAATGGATAGGGGTTATCAGTTGGAGAGATAGTGTGACTTTTGACACATTAGGCCTGGTCTTTGCAGCTTGTAAGATGTGCAAATGGTCATCTGCTTATCGAAACTAAGGAGCCATATTGACGTGAATTCGGGGGCAATAAACTATTTCATATTCCTTGTCCTTCCCCCTTATCACCTCATTGTCCAGTCATAAACTATGCATTTACCTAAGGATCTAGTGGGCGACTTTGGAAACCTGACCCAGAGACTGAGAGTATAAAAATATGATTTAAACAATGAAAATGTCTTCACATTGTGGGGGTCAAATCTATCTGAGTGTGTATCCATTGTTACCATGCTCTCAAGGAAGGAGAAGAGACTACAGATTGTACATCTTAGGCCTTTCTGTTATTTCTTGCTTTTATTTTGTTACTGTTTTGCACGTTTTTTTATGTCATCTTACTTTCGTCCTTTTTATACTTATTTTGTTAATAAGTAGAATACATTTTTTATTTAAAGCTTAAAAGTTTAAAAGGTTTAGTCCTTTCATGCTCTAAAGAATCCTTAGCCTTTATTTTAGTGGGGGTTAATCCTTCAACTGCTGGAGAGCAATGTCTGTTGGGACGTTTTGACCATATTCGATAAGTGGTTGCAGCAGGTTGTGTATCGGGGATGTGTGGACTGTGTTAGGAGTTTGATTTATGTTCAATTTGCAACCTTAGTGGAAGGTGAGTGTAAGATTAATTGAGTGAGTGCGTGGAGATAGCTTAACCCCTTGCAATTGCACCCATGTCACATGCTGTGAAGGTGTGTATGTGACAGTCATGTATGACCTTTTCTGCAAATGCATAATAGCTTTCTTAGCCTTGATTTATCTCTGGAGCCATTACAAATTTTGATTAGACATTTTGAAGATACATCATGCTGTTACACTGATTTTGTATATAAATCGTGGAAAAAAAACTATTTTACAAGAAAAAAGAATGAGTGATTTTCCGATGTTGAGTACCACATTGGGTACTTAAGTTACTATCATATACATATGCACAAAAAGTATAGTAATGTTTTAAAATGCACATCAATATGTACTTTCTTTGGTATTGTTTAAAAATATTTAAAGTATACCGGACTTTTCAGAATAAGCTGTCATATGTGTTTGAATGGGGAATAACACTATTTCTAGCCACTGTTCTGCAATTTTTAGCAGTTTTCCCCTCTGCAGGTTCTATTTTTAATTCTCAGCTTTCTCTGAGCTAGTGGGTGGAGCTTAATGGCTATCATGTCTTCTATACACTGCACATAGAGATAGGAGAGTGGGATTCTCCTCTTCTCTATCTAATTGCATATATATATATATATATATATATATATATATATATATATATATATATATATATATATATATATATATATATACAACAGCATTATGGAGAACATTATACAGCAGTAATGAGCAGTATAGCTGAGAATCCAGTGCTGGGGCAAGAAATAACACTTGCCAGAAGCTGAAGCACGTATGTCTGTGCTTCCCTCTCTCTCTGCTCCTGCATCCCCCTCTCCTCTCCATAGACTTGTATGGGCAGCGTGTCTTTGTTTGGCTCTCTTTGCTCCTACTTCCCCCTCCTGCTCCCCCCTCCATAGACTTCTATTGGCAGGCTATGAAAAGACACACCCCCCACTTCCTGCAGACTGTCAATTCTGCTCTGTAATTAGAGACAGATTTTGCTTGACAACAGGGGGTGGACAGCAGATTACAGTAAAGGAGACACTTCACACAGAAGTTGCAGGGATAAAACAACTACATTTTACCAGTAAATCATTTGCAAAGTTAATATATATCAGGTATACTATAAGATTAGCATAACTTGTTTGAATAGTTAGCGTCCATTTAAGGTTTAGTGGTCTGGGTCTCAGCAGTGCCTCGTACTTTATCCTGAATAAGGGTTTTCAATACTAATGTGAAATGTGGACTCAATTAAAAACTATGCTATGTTTCAGGAGGATGGAGATGGTGAGTGGTGGGGACTATCAACAACACAAAGATTTTTTTTTTTTAAAAAGTAAGAAACTAGCAAAGCTATAGAGTGCAGGTTAGAATAAAAGAGCACAAAGACCATGAATGGACAGAAGGCTAGTCACAGTATATTCAGGAAAGAAAATGCCTACAGAGAAAGAAGGAAACCGACAAACAGTAGGAAAACTACAAAGAAGCACAGTACCGCTAATCAAATCCCCCTCTGTCTGACTAATTACAGTAATTTACAATGTCAAACTAATTCCAGTCTTTATTGAAGAAATGAGGCAAAACGTAATAATAATTAATATTATCCTACAAACAGAATTGTACAGCTTCACATTCCTTGTAGCTTGCTTATAAAATCAAGTTCTCCATACATATTACACATCAAATGCTGTTTGAGCAGCTGTGAAAAGGTCTAGTTTCCAAGCAGATTCCAGAACAGATTACTACTATTATTTGATATTAGTTAGCTATGTTTTAAAGGGGTTGTACCACAATCCACAATTATCACCTATCCACAGAATAGGTGATAATTGTCTGATCAATAGCAGCCCCAGCGATCGTGAAAACAGAGTTCTCCACCCCCCTCCCCCCATTCCTCCTCACTGCACCCCTCGCAATGAGGAGGAGCTTGAATGGAGCTGCAGTCGAGCACTCTATTTATTGTTCATGGGACTGTCAGAAACAGCTGAGCGCTGTACTCCGCTGTTTTAGTAATTTTCATAGATTTTGAATGGAGCTGCAGTGCGCATGCTTGACTGCTATTCCAGAAAATGTCCTACTCACTGTGGTCAAGCAGTGAGGAGGAACGGGGGTTTGGGACCCCCATTCTTGCGATGGGGGTGCCAGTAGTGGGCCCCCCAGTGATAAGACAATTATCACCTATTTTGTGGATAATTGTCCATTCTGATACAACTCCTTTAAAGGCTATGGGCACCGTTGCATATATTTTTGTTAGTGCATTGTATGTATTATGTGGGATAAAGCATTTCTTCTGCAGCTTGAATATATTACAATACACTGCTAATTGATCAATTCCGTTCTGTCTCAATCCCAACATCCAGCTCCTTGTCGGCTCAATCTCCAGACCCTCCTCTCTTATGAACAAAGGTCAAATTATATTAAATTAAATCAAATTTGAGAATAGATGCACCTTCACAAGAAGATAAGAGGGGCTGACTGAATAGAATCCAGGAGAGTGCAGTGTATTGCAATACATGCGAGCTGCAGAAAAAAAACTGTAAAACGTTTTAATTACAATTAATTGCATACATGTTTTATTTCACATAATACATACGGTGCAATAAAAAGTTAAATATGCAAAGGTGTCCATAGACTTTGAAGGCTATGTACACCTTTGAAAGGTATTTTGTTTTTTTTAATAAAAAGCCCAATCAGTGTGATTGGTGCAACTTTATAATTTGTTTTCTCAGTATTCTTTATCCAGAGCAGCTGTATCGTTTGCTAAGAGTTGAATCTGTCAATCCCGCGGACCTGACGGATTCCGTTTCAGTGGGTCCAGCATGTCTCTGACACGCAGGATCCACCTGTAATCTATCATGAGATGGATAGCAGGTGGATCCTGCCTACTGTCACTGAACCCATCAGTCTCGCAGACCTGACGGGAATAGGATTTAGCGAACGATACTGCTGCTCTGTATAGAGAATACAAAGCAGCAGTATCTCAAAAAGTTAAAATATTTTTTCATAAAAACTAATTATAAAGAGGCACTAATCCCACTGATTGACCTTTATATTTTTTAAAAAAAATCCCTTTCAAAGGTTTACATAGCCTTAAAGAGGCTCTGTCACCACATTATAAGTGCCCTACCTCCTACATAATGTGATCGGCACTGTAATGTAAATAACAGCAGTGGTTTCTATTTAGAAATACGATACATTTTGACCAAGTTATGACCTATTTTAGATTTATGCTAATGACTTTCTTAATGCCCAAATGGGCGTTTTTTAGCTTTTGACCAAGTGGGCGTTGAAATAGGAGTGTATGACGCTGACCAATCAGCATCATACACTTCTCTCCATTCATGTACTCAGCATATAGGGATCTTGCGAGATCACGTTTTGCTGTCACTCCCACATTAACTTTACTGAAGTGTCTTAAGAGTGAATAGACATCGCTTCCAGCCAGGACGCGATGTCTATTCACAATCCCGACACTTAATGACAGCAAGCGTGATCTCGCGAGATCACGCTGTAAATGACAGCGCAGCGTGATCTCGATGTGCTGTGTGAGTAAGTGACACACAAATGGAGAAGTGTATGACGCTGATTGGTCAGCGTCATACACTTCTCTGTACTACGCCCACTTGGTCAAAAGCTAAAAAACGTCCAGTTGGGCATTAAGAAAGTCATGAGCATAAATTTAAAATAGGTCATAACTTAGTCAAAATTGATAACCTTTCTAAATAAAAAACACTGCTGTTATCTACATTACGGCACCGATCGCATTATGTAGGAGATATCGCACTTATAATCTGGTGACAGAGCCTCTATAAAGAAAGTGAGTCTTGATGTGAACAATTATTACTTAACATGCTGAGGTAGCTCTGTGAATATGATGACCTTTCTTAATTAACGTCCGTGGTCGCTGACCACAAACTCCTCTCATCCTGCCCATACCTTTCTCTCCAGAGATAGTAAACCTACAGCAAACCTCCAAACAAGGTACGGCGAGACAAAGGGGAATCCCCAATCAATCTAGGAAACAACCTACAAGCGCACAAGCGCAAGGGACATAACATCCCAATAAAGTATGAAAGTAAATACCATGGATAGTAAAAAAATATATAACTTTATTAGTACATAACAATACATGGTATAACGATATTAGATATAATGAAAAATATGGCGGATCATATATCAAGAGGAGTAGCGATCTGGTAAAGATGACAGCATACCATAAGGAACACAAGAAACAACCAACCTCAAAAACCGTCCCAATACTAACATGCCATGGATACAAGTGAAATAGAATGTCAAATAAGAAAAAAGATGTATATATGGCTATATCTGTTGGAAAAATACTGCCCGTTACACAAAGTACATAGCACAAATATGCTAAGGATGAATAACGTGTATGCAGACCAACATTAACAAATGAGTGCCAGATAAAAAGAATGAGAAAATCAAGTACCTGTAGACATGATGAAAGCAGGGGACGTGGAGAGATGGCACAGAGACGCCTCTACGCGCGTTTCGCCTGCGACCGGCTTCGTCAGGAGGCTAATCATATTTAAAAGACCGGGGTTTTTTATACTAATATAAGTGAACAGCTGATTCATTGGTGGCACCTGTGGGATGCACGAATAGGCGGCGCTCCAATAGCCATGATGCAAAACACTGCATCATCAGGAAGCGCCAAGCTGTCCACTGCGTGACGATGCGTCTCACTTACTGAGACGCACGTCACCATAGTAACGTGAACAAACAAGTCAGGCACTCCGAGATGCAGTGCCCACAGCGCATGCGCCAGTGAGCGTCAGTGCAAATAAAACACAGAGACCATCAGGGAATACGTAATAGGACAAAGCTGCATAATTCATAGATAGATTGGCCACAAACTTAAATACTTATAAAAAAACAGACCCGAACAGGGAATAACATATACAGATAATAACATAATAACATAATAACATAAAACATAAATAAATACAATAAAAATATATATAACTGATCAGTGCATGATCGATAATATTGATATTTACACAAAATTCATAATTTATAAATAGTAGATATATAAATGATTCAGTAAAAATATGAATTTAATTAATAACATATATATTGAAAACATTTATATAATAAAAATAAAAATAAAGTTAGAAAATAATAGAATTAAATATAAACAGTATATACATAAAAAAACTGAAATATATGAATATATGCAAACAGTGCTACAAATAGAATAAATAGGTGTAAAGAAAATTAGGGTGGACAAAATATAGAATAAAAAATACTAAAATAAAATGTTGATACAATTAATGAGTGAAGAATATAAAAATAGTGAAAGTGAATAGTGAAAAATAAGGCTGGGTTCACACGTGGCGGAATTTCACTAGAATTCCGCTGCGGACACTCCGCAGCGTTAATCCGCAGCGGAGCCGTTTCTGCATTGACTTCCACTTCTATTTAGAAGTGTTCGTTTAGACGATGCGTAAAATTCCGCTGCGGAGCATAGGCTGCGGAGCGGAATTTGGTGTCCGCAGCATGCTCTGTCTGTTGCGGACCAGTGGCGGACTCATGGCGGAATTTCTCCATTGACTTCAATTGGCGCTTCCTGATGATGCAGTGTTTTGCATCATGGCTATTGGAGCGCCGCCTATTCGTGCATCCCACAGGTGCCACCAATGAATCAGCTGTTCACTTATATTAGTATAAAAACCCCCGGTCTTTTAAATATGATTAGCCTCCTGACGAAGCCGGTCGCAGGCGAAACGCGCGTCGAGGCGTCTCTGTGCCATCTCTCCACGTCCCCTGCTTTCATCATGTCTACAGGTACTTGATTTTCTCATTCTTTTTATCTGGCACTCATTTGTTAATGTTGGTCTGCATACATGTTATTCATCCTTAGCATATTTGTGCTATGTACTTTGTGTAACGGGCAGTATTTTTCCAACAGATATAGCCATATATACATCTTTTTTCTTATTTGACATTCTATTTCACTTGTATCCATGGCATGTTAGTATTGGGACGGTGTTTGAGGTTGGCTGTTTCTTGTGTTCCTTATGGTATGCTGTCATCTTTACCAGATCGCTACTCCTCTTGATATATGATCCGCCATATTTTTTATTATATCTAATATCGTTATACCATGTATTGTTATGTACTAATAAAGTTATATATTTTTTTACTATCCATGGTATTTACTTTCATACTTTATTGGGATGTTATGTCCCTTCCGCTTGTGCACTTGTAGGTTGTTTCTCTCCAGAGATGCCAGCACATGCAGCCGTCTCGTTCTGCAGTGACCACTAGGGTGCACGGGCGAGCTCAGTCCAGACTTAAACAGACAAAGTGCACACATGTGTGAAATTCAGCTGATTGCTCCCAGATCACCCCGGACTATAAGAAGGGCCCTGCCCCTTCCTTCCATACCTGAGCGTTCTTTGTACCTACCCGTGTCAGTCTTTGCATATGGTCCCTTGGGTGTTCTCCAGTTCCCAGTGTTCCCGTCCCTGCTACGTGTATCCTGTATCCCGTGCTTCTGTGTTCCTGTGCTGTACAGAGTTGGAGTAGTGTTGTGTCGACTGCTACACCCACTGTGTTTCACCACACCTGTTGTCTGCTTGCTGCCAGAGTTCCATCCAAGCCTAAATCATCGCTACTGTCTGAATTGCCATCGGTACCTTTATCCAAACTATAGACATTGACTTTGTACCCTGTTTGGCCAGCTGCTATACCGCTACGGGTTCACATACCCACAGATCGTGACATCTTAATCTGCATCTAACTCTTCCTGAAATATTATTTCAATATTATTATTTTACTTAACCATTAAAAATGGCTACAGGTTAACCAAGGATGGATAAAGAAACACTGGATCTTTAAGGATAAATTTATCCTACATGGGATGCCAGGTTTTATCAATAAACAGATTAGTGACCATGTAAGCCATCTGTCATGATAACAAAGTTTAAAAGTAAAACATGTAAGCGGATGCAATACAGTGCCGTAAACTACTGTTCATGGCACCCAAACACTTTGTTTGCTCTATGTAAAGTAGGGTGGCCTCTTGGCATGATTAGCAGAGAGTCACAACATGACCACATCTATCCACAATCTTTACTTTTGCAAAAAATATCTGGAATTGAAATACATTAGAAACTGCAAAAATGTGTGGATTACATGTTACCAGCTATCATGTTTCTATATTATATTTTTAAAAATGTTTTCATTGAAATGCTAAAAAAAACGGGGAAAAATCCTCATTGTTCCTCTATAGCTGTAAGGTGGGGGCCTAAGAGTGTAGAGATGGAACAGGGACCAGCAGGTTATGGCAACAGAAACTTTACTAGGACAGTGGTGAAGGCACACTTGGCCACAGCAAGCAATTAACACTTCTCATAATAGAGAGGCACAGTTCCTACATTTGCGGTACAGTGGCAGTACATGGCTGGCTGGCTCATTCTGTCATTCAACAGTCAACTATATAAAAAAAAATATATAATATACACGGTGCATATGGTGCATCATCCCAAGGTTTTGAACGTGTGATATCAAGGAAGTGGAATGGGGCTACCTGATAGCGTTGTGCTGGGAGCACAACGTCCTTGAATGTGGATTTAGATCTGGAAGTCCGCAGGATTCTTCAGGTGACCCGTAGGGTTCCGATAGGCAGGATATATTAAAAGTTAAAAAAAAAGGAAATCCCACTTATCAGCGCTGTTCCTCCCCAGT
This sequence comes from Rhinoderma darwinii, assembly GCF_050947455.1. NCBI lineage: Eukaryota > Metazoa > Chordata > Amphibia > Anura > Rhinodermatidae > Rhinoderma > Rhinoderma darwinii. The sequence goes on from NC_134689.1 coordinate 272,862,730, forward strand.
GATTAGTACTTGGCAAATTACGCCACATTCGTTTGATTATATTTATTCTATTGTTCTATTGTATATAACTGAAGTGCTGACGGCAGGAACGGCTATGCCATGCCAACAGCAATGTCGCCTTATACCTGTGTGTATCGTGCTTATACCAAACAGGAGTATTGTTTTTAATTCACAAATGTTTAAACAACCACTTGTGAACTCTGACCCTAGAGCCTCCATATGGATTCATGGCTGGTTATAAAACTGTCAGGGCGGGTGACCCGTCGTGTTTTTTCAGCCCGATGAAGAGACCGGTTAAAATATTTCATATTTTATTCTTTTAAAAACACAACAATAAACAGACATTAAATCCACTTTGTGGTTCGCCTGAGTTTATACGGATCACTCACCGGCGTAACTTGCCAAGTACTCATCACCGGGGAGGAACAGCTGCAATAAGTGGGACTTCCGTTCAACAGTCAACGGCACTCCTACCTGATACTGGGGACGTCCGGTTATTCCTAGGCTACAAGGCCGCAACGGAGTCTCCCACTCTGACGCTCTTGCCCATCAATCGCAATTAGTTCCAGGACCCACAGACTACGGATAGGGCCAGTGTCAGCACCCGACAAACCTGGGCAAGTGCCAAGCCCCACTCAAAGGTAGGATCCGGCCATATCTCCCTGGTCCTACCGAACCAGTTGTTAAAATTACAGCCGGTTGGCTGAACTGGGGAGAAGAACCGATCCCCCTGCACTCAAATGTATCCATGTCAATAGGACACAAATACAATTTAGTAGTCACGCTGGGGAGGCAAGGGAACTATTAGTTCCCTGCTTCGCCATTTTGCGATTTACCTGTAACGCAGGAGGCATGATCATGTCATCACGCCACCTGCATAATTCCACTAAAGCAGGCCTGGTCAGAAGAGGCCAGGCCTGCATTGCTGGAGAACAGGTGTGTAAGTAACAGGTTTTTTTTTCCGGGCAGCAGTGTGAGTAGCACTACCTACATGGGGCTCTCTTTTGGGCAGTATCTATGGGGGGTATTGTGTATGGCACTATATACAGGGGGCTCTATGAGAGGCACTCTCTACAGGGGGCATTGTGAATGACACTATCTACAGGGGGCATTTCGGACAGCATTACCTACAGGGGTCTCTATGAGGAGTACTATCTACAGGCGGCATTGTAAATTACACTATTCACAGGGGCATTGTGAATGACACTATCTACAAGGGACACTGTGTGTGTGCTACTTTATTTTGCAGTTTTTAACACAATTGTACTATTATTTTCAGAGGCGCAGTCTATGGTATTATTATATTCTATGGCGCAGTGTATATTGGAATTATAATTTGGGGCATAGTGTGTGGCATCATGAGAATTTTATCATAGTTTATAGGTGCAGAAATGTTGGAAGAATGAGGAGCCGAAGCCATCTGTGTGTCTAACTCTGCAGAAATGGCTCGTGGCCAGGCGTGGTACTTATGTAATGACCTTACTTCTGGTGCTGTATTTTTGTACTGAGATTGGTTCTGGTGCTTTATTTATGCAGTTCTACTGCCGCGTGTGACTCGCCTGCAAAAGGGCCCACTAAGATTCTTTCTTCCAAGGGTAAACAAAAAGTTGGAGGCAGCCCTCACTATGATTCACCAACTTGTTCATGTCGCACCACTCGCAGCTTCAGCAGCTCACTTGTCACACCAGGTTCCACTTCCACTCACTGAACACTCTTGGTCGGAACAGCGACAGTTTTATAAATTAAGCGCTGCCCCTAGCACCAGAATGCTCCATCACCATACTGCATTATCCTGGTGCAGTTATGGCGCGGCAAAGCACTAAGCAGGATGGAGTCCTGGCCCTCCATCCCAGTGCCAAACTATCTAGAACACCAACTATCACAATCATCCACACCTGCTATAAATAAAGTAATGTTACAGTGCAAGAAAGAGCACCACAACATAAATTTCCTCTTTTGGACAATGGACAATCGCCTCCAAGGGGATGAAAATTATTCTAATGATATAGCAAACATAAATTGATGCCATTACTGTCCACATCACTGCAGAATAAAATAGAGTTCCCTTTAAGCATTGGGGTTCTCTCCTACACTCCTACCTACAGTAGCAACAGAAAGTTGTATGGGAAAACATATAAAGTGTAACTTGTGTAGGTGAGGAGAAAAACACAGAAGACCATGAACTTTGTACTAAATAACTTTGCTACTAACATGGAGATCTTCAAGGTCTTCAAGCAGATCTAAAAGCCAAAGGAGCACATGTTCACTAGAGCAATGTGACTTCCGCTTCCTTTCAGTAGCATAATGGGGGAAGTGGTAGTCTCAGTTGCTCCCTACACTGTACTCATGAATGTACCTATTTGTCAGCACACCTGGGGCAAGCTGGCACACCTGGTGACACCACTCACAAGAATCTGCCCATCCTCTCCCTTCTGAAGCAGGGTGCTGGAACACGAGCAGCTGGGGAATGTAGGAGATGTGAGTATTTGTTTTCCTTTTTACTTTTTTGCACCTACAACTGCCTAATATACTCTACAAGGGGCTTAGAATATCTATGTAGATCTCGAACTAGACAGCTTCTTTAAATAATGAAATAGGTTTCTGAATGTAGGGATATATGATGATGTCACCATAAATTTGAGAATCCAGTTCCAACCACCTGAACTGAAGATTGTGAGCATGTTTTATGTGGTGTTGGCATAGATCTCATTGTGCCTTTAAATCAGTCACAAAATAAATACTACAATTTGTAATCTAGATTGATACAAGTGCTGGCAACCTCCATGATACCAAGTTTTTACATTCCAAGAACTCGAGAAATTTATTCTAATTGGGACATTTAATCAATGGCAAGAACATTATTCACCTAATATAAGATGTTGTATTATTTTCTTAAAGAATGCTTGAGAAATACATTGGCCCTGTCTGATAAATATGGTGTATCAGTAATGGTATTATGATGACATTGTCAATATTGTGTGCAATTTTATGTAGTATGTTATTACTTATATTAGTATGAATTCACTGTATTTCAAAGATACATTCAATTGTGCTCCCACAACATAACAATTTTAAAGGATTCACTGGTGTGATATATGAGTAAAATATAACATTTATTTATAACTCTCTAAAAACAGGGGTACAATCACCACTGTGAAAAAGCCCCACCGTGTGTATAAAAACGTATTAAATAATAAACTCTGAGTTCTAATTCAATTGTGAACCTACTATAGCTCAGTGTTCAACAAGAATATCAATACGGAATCAGCATTTGAAAAATGGGCATAACAATGATCTTGACCCTAATTCACACTAGAGTCCGTGATAACCGCACCGGAAGCTCCTAGTGTTGAGGTATACAAACAATGCTAGTGTTCCCAATGCTAAAAAATTCCTATTCACAACCGACCCAACGCGTTTCAATACTCATCATCAGGGGTCTGTAGCTTGGTCACTCTGGCCAGGGATGCCAGCGATATTTAGTTCAGCAGCAGGTATTCTGCTGTACACCACGGAAGCATGCTCGCATAGATGTCAGCGGCATGCTTCATTCTGGGACTCTGAGTTATTTAAAGCATCTGACTCCTCCCCCTGTCCTCGGCACCGCCAATCGAAACAGCCAAACACACTCACCAATCGAATTCGTGACACCTGTCCATGTGACTCCCGGCCATCAGCTGACAGCCAGGAACCAACATCGACCGCATCAAAAGCCGAACGCGCAGGTGCAGTAGAGGCCACAATCGAGTCGCCCATGCTGCCGGGAACTCACCACTGTAAAGAAGGAGTATATCGATATTTAAGAGTTTGGGTAAGTGTTGCGGATCAGCTCAAAACCCGCAGCTGGACTGCCATTGATAAAACAACTACACTGATAATACATATTGTGTAGATAAATGAATGTCTACCCCACTACAAGGTGTCATTGGAACACCTACTGAATAAGGAACCATAGCCAGACTGCCCACATGATGATCATTGATAATTAAGAGACCACCTGTCATGACGACCATGTGGGTCTCTTGCTATCCTGAAGGGAAAACTGGCCATGGAAATGCATGTTTAAATGAATGTTCAAATAAAACATGCATAATTTGTCTGCTCATTTAAACCCCCTGGTTGTGTGCACGCCAATCTATAGATCCACTGGGCTTCCTTTCGTAGTATGAGGTTATCCCAGTCACCTCCCCGTTTGGGAGGCCTAATGAGTTCAATTGCTTGAAATTTAAGACATTCTGCACGACCCTGATGTGTAGCGTGTACGTGTTTGGATATAGGAGTATCTCTAGAATTCGCAATGTCGCCAACATGTTCTCTGATCCGGCGCCGAAACTGCCGCACCGTTTTTCCCACATAATTCAGTGGACATGGACATGTTATCAGATATACCACCCCTGCTGTTTTACAATTGACAAAATCACGAATGTCATATTCCAATTGCGTAACGACACTCCTAAACTTGTCACCTTTTTGAATAAAATCACAAGCCTTGCACCTACCACATCTATGTGTGCCATATTTGTCTGTCCAGCCATGTTCCTTTAGGTGCAATGGGATCAAAACAACTATGCATAACTCTGTCCCTGATGTTTTTCCCTCTCCGGAATGTGACTGAAGGCCATTGCGTAATCTGATCTATCAAATCTGCATCAGTACTAAGAATACGCCAATATCTCTTCAGGATCTGCATAATTTCACATTGTTTAGAATCATAAGTGCCTATAAGTCTCGTAACTCTCTCTTCCCTTCGTTGTCTAGGAACAAGAAGACTCTGCCTGTCCGCATCTCTCGCTCCCACATAGGCCTTTCTGATTACTCCCTTAGGGAAACCTCTATCCTTCAATCTGGTTGTAAGTTCCTGTGCCTGTCTCTCGAAGTCGTCCATGGAGCTGCAATTCCGGCGTACTCTCATGAATTGACCCTTGGGAATACCGCGTTTAAGGGGATAAGGATGACAACTGTTCACATTCCGGAGAGGGAAAAACATCAGGGACAGAGTTATGCATAGTTGTTTTGATCCCATTGCACCTAAAGGAACATGGCTGGACAGACAAATACCAGGCACACTTAGATGTGGTAGGTGCAAGGCTTGTGATTTTATTCAAAAAGGTGACAAGTTTAGGAGTGTCGTTACGCAATTGGAATATGACATTCGTGATTTTGTCAATTGTAAAACAGCAGGGGTGGTATATCTGATAACATGTCCATGTCCACTGAATTATGTGGGAAAAACGGTGCGGCAGTTTCGGCGCCGGATCAGAGAACATGTTGGCGATATTGCGAATTCTAGAGATACTCCTATATCCAAACATGTACACGCTACACATCAGGGTCGTGCAGAATGTCTTAAATTTCAAGCAATTGAACTCATTAGGCCTCCCAAACGGGGAGGTGACTGGGATAACCTCATACTACGAAAGGAAGCCCAGTGGATCTATAGATTGGCGTGCACACAACCAGGGGGTTTAAATGAGCAGACAAATTATGCATGTTTTATTTGAACATTCATTTAAACATGCATTTCCATGGCCAGTTTTCCCTTCAGGATAGCAAGAGACCCACATGGTCGTCATGACAGGTGGTCTCTTAATTATCAATGATCATCATGTGGGCAGTCTGGCTATGGTTCCTTATTCAGTAGGTGTTCCAATGACACCTTGTAGTGGGGTAGACATTCATTTATCTACACAATATGTATTATCAGTGTAGTTGTTTTATCAATGGCAGTCCAGCTGCGGGTTTTGAGCTGATCCGCAACACTTACCCAAACTCTTAAATATCGATATACTCCTTCTTTGCAGTGGTGAGTTCCCGGCAGCATGGGCGACTCGATTGTGGCCTCTACTGCACCTGCGCGTTCGGCTTTTGATGCGGTCGATGTTGGTTCCTGGCTGTCAGCTGATGGCAGGGAGTCACATGGACACGTGTCACGAATTCGATTGGTGAGTGTGTTTGGCTGTTTCGATTGGCGGTGCCGAGGACAGGGGGAGGAGTCAGATGCTTTAAATAACTCAGAGTCCCAGAATGAAGCATGCCGCTGACATCTATGCGAGCATGCTTCCGTGGAGTACAGCAGAATACCTGCTGCTGAACTAAATATCGCTGGCATCCCTGGCCAGAGTGACCAAGCTGCAGACCCCTGATGATGAGTATTGAAACGCGTTGGGTCGGTTGTGAATAGGAATTTTTTAGCATTGGGAACACTAGCATTGTTTGTATACCTCAACACTAGGAGCTTCCGGTGCGGTTATCACGGACTCTAGTGTGAATTAGGGTCAAGACTATTGTTATGCCCATTTTTCAAATGCTGATTCCGTATTGATATTCTTGTTGAACACTGAGCTATAGTAGGTTCACAATTGAATTAGAACTCAGAGTTTATTATTTAATACGTTTTTATACACACGGTGGGGCTTTTTCACAGTGGTGATTGTACCCCTGTTTTTAGAGAGTTATAAATAAATGTTATATTTTACTCATATATCACACCAGTGAATACTTATATTAGTACCATCAGAAATTTGATATTCTGCCTATTAAATAATTCACTCGAGTCTCTTTGTGTGCCCACTACAGTTTAGCTCTTGAAATTACCAGGATCTGAAGACAAATATCGAATGTGCATGGTCAACTACGGTCTAGTTTCAATCTGGACATTTGCATAAAATTGCACCAATGAAAATAATAAGTGACTACTAACTTGTGAATTAAAATCAATAGGTCATTTTTCCCTGCTTCTCCTCATTGACCCGTCTTTTGCTTTTGAAACCACCCTTGAGTGCTACAAACTGTTCCCTCCTTGTCCATTTAAAACAATACACACGCTTGGTTATCCTCTTACCTTTCGGAATAGTGTCTCTTAACCTTCCACTACCCTTTCTGTGGATATACCCAAGGATCAGTTTTTGGCCCACTTCTCCTCACCCGCCACGCAACTAGACCTGAAAAGCTATGCCTCAAATTTTCTGTGCACAGCTGATAGGCAGATCTACGGACTTAGGCCTCATGCACACGAACGTATTTTTGTCCTCACGTAAATACTGGCATAAATACGGGTCCTTGGTCACACGTATTCGACCCGTATTGCACCAGTATTTAAGGACCCGTGCTCGTAAATACGGGTCCGGTGTCACCAGTATTCCACCCGTATTTACGGGCACGTTTTCGCTGCAAAATTGCACTGTAGTATTCGGCAGCCCTTCTCTCTATCAGTGGAGAAAAAGTCAAAGAAATTCATACTTACCCGGCCGTTGTCTTGGTGACGCGTCCCTCTCTTGACATCCAGTCCGACCACCCTGGATGACGCGGCCGTCCAGGTGACCACTGCAGCCTGTGATTGGCCTGTGATTGGCTGCAGCGGTCACATGGGCTGAAACATCATCCCGGGAGGTCAGACTGGAGGAAGAAGCAGGGAGTTCTGGGTAAGTATGAACGTCTTTTTTTTTTTTTTTTTTACAGATTTATCTATATTGTGATCGGTAGCCACTGTCCAGGGTGCTGAAACAGTTACTGCCGATCGTTTAACTCTTTCAGCACCCTGGACAGTGACTATCCCCTGACGTCGCCTAGCAACGCTCCCGTAATTACGGGTGAACACACTTTGTCACCCGTAATTACGGGAGCCCCATAGACTTCTATGGGCCTGCCCGTGCCGTAATTACGGCCTGAAATAGGACATGTTCTATATTTTTCAACGGCACGGGCACCTTCCTGTAAGCATACGGGGAGGTACCTGTGGCCAATAGAAGTTCATGGGCTCGTAATTACGTGCCATAATTACGGCCCGTAATTACGGGCGTTTTTACGTTCGTGTGCATGGGGCCTGAGGGTATGTTCACACGATTAGCAAAAAACTTTTGAAAATACGGAGCTGTTTTCAAAGGAAAACAGCTCCTGTTTTTCAGCCGTTTTTTATTTAACTAGCGTTTTTCACTTCGTTGTTTACGGCCGTTTTTCTATAGAGTCAATGAAAAACAGCTCCAAAAACAGCTCAAGAAGTGACATGCACTTCATTTTTGCGGGAGTTTTTTTACGCAGCCGTTTTTAAAAATGGCCGCATAAAAAAACGCCCCGTCAGAACAGAACGCCATTTTTTCCATTGAAATCAATGGGCAGATGCTTGGAGGAGTTCAGCTTCCGATTTTTCGTCCGGAAAAACGGCTGAAAATAAGCCGTGTGAACATACCCCAACTCTTGAAGATTCTCCTCCTCCCTAACATTTCTTATAACTTCATGGATGTCTGACAAAAAAACTCAAGCTGATTAACAAATAACTCCTTATTTTACACTTTTGGAACCTCTTCCTAACGTTTCAAATAATGCTAACATTTAAAATTGTACCTAACTTTACAGGTGACTTTTCAGAGTAAATGTGTGTCTTTGAGCTAGTGGGCGGAGCCTAACTGCAATCATGTCTTCTATACATAGATAGAGATAGTACAGCAGGATTCTCCTCTTCTATCACATATATAGAAGCCGCAGCAGCATGGATGATTATGCATCAATAATGATCAGAGTGGCAGCACTGGGGTGACATATAACTCTTAGGCTGGATTCACACGAACGTGGCGTTTTTGCGGACGCAAAAACGCGGCGTTTTGCGCGCGCAAAAATCACTTGCCAGCTCCATGTGTCATCCGTGTATGATGCGTGGCTGCGTGATTTTCGCACAGCCGCCATCATAGAGATGATTCTAGCCGACGTCAGTCACTGTCCAGGGTGCTGAAAGAGTTAACTGATCACCAGTAACTCTTTCAGCACCCTCGACAGTGAATTCCGATCACCATATCTAGCAACCTGTTAAAAGGTTCGTACTTACCGAGAACTTCCCGGCCGTTGTCTTGGTGACGCGTCCTTGGTGACGCGCCCTTGGTGACGCGCCTCTCTTGACATCTGGCCCCACCTCACTGGATGAGGTGGCAGTCCGTGTGACCGCTGCAGCCTGTGCTTGGCCTGTGATTGGCTGCAGCTGTCACTTGGACTGAATTGTCATCCCGGGAGGTCAGACTGGAGGAAGAAGCCGGGAGTTATCGGTAAGTTAGAACTTTTTTTTTTTTAACACGTTCATCTATATTGTGATCGGAAGTCACTGTCCAGGGAGCTGAACCAGTTTAACTCTTTCAGCACCCTGGACAGTGACTATCTCCTGACGTCGCGTACCGGATATTTTTTTTGCCGGGTTCGGGCAAAACGAGTTCGGCCGAACCCGGTGAAGTTCGGTTCGGTTGTCCGGGTTCGCTCTTCTCAAAGACACTCCATTTGGACGTGGTGCTTTTCTGTTTATATTCATCCTTTTGACAGCTCTTGCGCAAATCACGCAGTTCGCACGGAAGTGCTTCCGTGCGGCATGCGTGGTTTTCACGCACCCATTGACTTCAATGGGTGCGTTGAAAACGCTGAATCAACGGACATGTTGTGAGTTTTTTGCAACAGACCAACGCAGCGCAAAACTCACGCACATGTCTGCACGGCCCCATAGACTAATATAAGTCCATGCAACGCGCGTGAAAATCACGCGCGTTGCACGCGCGTATTTCCCGTTCGTCTGAATAAAGCCTTAGGGTATGTTCACACACTGTGTGTTCAAGCGTATTTCAGGGCGTAAGCGCCCCAAAATACACCTGAAAAATGGTAGCTGAACGCCTACAAACATCTGCCTATTAATTTCAATGGAAAAAATGGCTCAGACGGGGTGTTTTTTTACGTGGCAGTTTGAAAAAACGGCACGTAACAAAAGCCCCATTAAAAGAAGTGCATTTAACTTCTTGAGCTGTTTTTCATTGTGTCAATAGAAAAACAGCTCCAAAAATGGCTCAAAAAAAGCATCAAAAAACCTATATTAATTTAAAATCACCGAACAGGCCATACTTACTCATGAGGGCAGGTATACACACCACCTCCCAACAGGACAAAACACAATGCTACATACAGGTGCAATATACTGATAAAACACCCACTTACTATTCATGATGGGGGTGGCTGCTTAGTATTATCATTGCACACAAATGTAGCTTTTATAAAAGTGTCAGTCACATGGGTGCATGTAGTGCACCATGCTGGCTTACAAGCTATTAGACACACCCATAATATTAGACAAGGCGGGCTGCCCAGCACCTTCCAATATCCAATATACTGACACACCATTCTACCCCAGCAGTAGACCTGGCTGCATCCTGAAAAGATATCCATGATACACGATAAATATAAATGATAAACATAAGGTATTTGGTAATATTTTAGCCAAAATACGCAAGGTCGTAACCCGCGTCAAGGGTCCCCATCGTATTGTGAGTCCCTACACTCCTATTACAAACAAATCACTGAAAAATAACTATATTAATTTAAAATCACCGAACAGGCCATACTTACTCATGAGGGCAGGTATAAACACCACCCCCCAATAGCACGCAGACAAAAGTACCTCATGTTTATCATTAATATTTGTTATGTATATGGATGCGACGGCAGACTCCTGGCCTCCTGCCAGACGTCTCCCTCCTCGGAGACGCTAGCCTGCATAGCCGCCCTGTCCTGGACTGACTTCTAAGGTGCACTCGTCCCCGGTCTTTAAGGGCCAGCGCGCGCATACTAAAAGTTCCCTAACCAATCCCCAAATCACCCTGGACTACAAAAAGGGCTCCGCCCTATCAGCCCTTGCATGAGCATTGTTGTCTACCCATGTTCATATTGCAAATGTTCCCTTAGTTGTTTCCTGCTCCCAGTGTTCCCGTATACTGCCCCCTGTAATCTGTATCCTGTTGCTGTATTTGTTTCCTGAGCCTTTAGTTGGAGTTGAGTGTATCATCCACCACGTCTGGTGTCATCTGTCACGTTAATCTCCATTTGTGCCAAAGCCTCTTCTACAGTCTGGACTCTTTCAGGTACTCTTGTGCTAGGACTTTGCATAGACTTTTATATAGACTGTTGTTTGGCCAGCCAACACTCTGCTGTGGCGGAGTGGCCTAGTGGGTCCACATACCCCTAGATTGTGACACGTTGTGTCTTGTTGTTGTCCTCAGTCTTTCGTGGAGCTGTGTCATGAAACTGTCTTCCACAACCTCACCTTTGTAGCTGAGTTTGGCTGCTCCTCACCTAGTTTTATGCCTCCTGCACAACTTTTTTTGTTACAGTTAATGACTGTTTTTCAACCTACATATGAAAATTATGATCATTATCAACTGTTTGGTATAATTGGTTAATCATACACCAGACTATAATCCTTCAATTTGTGCAAGTGTACCTAGAATAATTGATGCTGTTTTGAAGTCAAAGGGTGGTCACACTAAATATTAATTTGATTTAGATTTTTCTTCTGTTTATTCACTTTGGATTTCGTAAATTGATTAAAAAAACAAAAACGTAACACTTCTAATTTTTAAAGAATTCTTACTTTGCAGCATTTTTCCACAAGTGCCCAAAACTATTGCATAGTAAAGTATATTTTTATACAGTACATTCGGAAAGTCTTCAGACCCTTTCACCTTTTTCACATTATGTTATGTTGAGACCTTGTGCTAAAATAAAAAAATTCAAGGTTTTCCCCCATCATTCACTCAATGACAAAGTGAAAACAGAATTGTAGAAATTTTTGCAAATTTATTAAAAATGAAAAACTCACATTTTGCATTGACATAAGTATTTAGATCTTTTGCTATGACACTTGAAATTGAGCTCTGGGGGCCTCCCATTTCTCTAGATCATCTTTGTAATGTTTCCACAGTTTGATTGGAGTCCACCTGTGGTAAATTCATTTGATTGGACATGATTTGGAAAGACACACCCCTGTCTATATAAGGTCTCACAGCTAACAATGCATATCCGAGCAAAAACCAAGCCATGAGGAGAAAATAACTGCATGTAGAGCTCAGAGACACAGGATTGTGTGGAGGTACAGTTCTGGAGAATGGTACAAAAAAATGTCTGCTGCGCTGAAAGTTCCCAAGAGCACAGGGGCCTCCATAATTCTGAAATGGAAGTTTGGATCAACCAGGACCCTTCCTAGAGCTGGCTGCCCCACCAACCTAAGGCGAGAAGAGACTTGGTGAGAGAGGTGACCAAGAACACAATGGTCACTATGGCTGAGCTACAAAAATCATGTGTGCAGATAGGAGAAACTTCCAGAAGGCCAACAATGCACTCCACCAATCCGGGCTTTATGTCAGAGTGGCCAGAAAGAAGTTTCTTTAGTACCTTAGTAAAAGATACATGAAGGCCCGTCTGGAGTTTGCAAAACAGCACCTAAAGGACTCTCAGACTATGAGAAATAAGATTCTTTGGTCTGATGAAACCAAGATTGAACTTTTTGGCCTCAATTTTAAACGTCATGTCTGGAGGAAACCAAGCTCCGCTCATCACCAGCCCAATACCATCCCTACAGCAAAGCATGGTGGTGGCAGCATCATGATGTGGCGGTGTTTTTCAGCGGCTGGGACAGTGAGACTGGTCAGGCTTGAGGGTAAGATGAATGGAGCAAAGTACAGAGTTGTTCTTAATAAAATCCCGATCCAGAGTGCTCTGGATCTCAGACTTGGCCAAAGGTTCACCCTCCAACAAGACAATGGCCCTAAGCACACTGTCAAGGCAAACAAATGAGTGACTTAGGGACAACTTTCTGAATGTCCTTGAGTGGCCCAGCCAGAGCCCTGGCTTGAACCCAATTGAACATCTCTGGGGAGACCTCAAAATGGCTTTCCACGAGACGGTCTCCATCCAACCTGACAAAGCTTGAGAGGATCTGCAGAGAAGAATGGATGGCAGAAAATCCCCAAATCCAGGTGTGCAAACCTTGTGACATCATACCCAAGAAGACTGGAGACTGTTAGGGTATGTTCACACGGCGGGGGTCCGTAACGGCTGAAATTACGGGGATGTTTCAGCCTGAAAACATCCCCGTAATTTCAGCCGTACCGGCATGTGCAGGCGCTTGAACGCCGCGTCAATTACGGCCGTATTTAGCGCTGCTATTCATTGGAGTCAATGAATAACGGCTCTATTTACGGCCAAAGAAGTGACAGGTCACTTCTTCTACGCGGGCGTCTATTTACGCGCCGTCATTTGACAGCGGCGCGTAAATATACGCCTCGTGTGAACAGACAAACGTCTGCCCATTGCTTTCAATGGGCAGATGTTTGTCAGCGCTATTGAGGCGCTATTTTCGGCCGTAATTCGGGGCAAAAACGCCCGATTTACGTCCGTAAATAGGCCGTGTGAACATACCCTTATTGCTGCCAAATGTGCTACAACTAAATACTGAGTAAAGGGTCTGAATATTTATGTCAATGCAATATTTTAGTTTTTCCTTTTCAATAAATTATCAAAGATTACTAACATTCTGTTTTCACTTTGTCATTATGGGGTATTTAGTGCAGAATGAAAAAACTTGAACTTTTTATTTTATTTTGACACAAGACCTCAACAAAATGTGAAAAAATTAAAAGGGTCTGAAGACTTTCCGACTGCATTGTTTGTATTTATATATATATATATATATATATATATATATATATATATATACACACATATATATCAGGTATACTATTAAATTAGCATATGGTGTTTAAAAAAAATGTGTGTCCATTTAACTGTTGTGGCCAGTCCACACAGAGTTTCTTGGCGCCGATTCTGATGTCGGAAACAGTGCCAATAAAAGGCCAATGGGAGGCGGAGGCATTTTTTTTCCGCAGCGGCTTTTAGCCGCTAGCTTGAAGAAGAAAGAAAGCGGCATGTTCTTTCTTGCTGCGGTTCCGCCTCTGACCTCCCAATGAAATTAATGGGAAGCAGAGAAAGCTTTTTTCGCTGTGTTATTTGCCTTCGGCCCTCAATGGCTGCAGGTGAAAAATTTCACAAAGACCGCGTCAAGAAAGTGCAGGCAGGTCAAAATCTGCCTCAAATTTCCTGAATAAATTTTGAGACAGATTTTTTCTGCCTTCCGTGTGAACAAGACCATAAGGGAAGGTTCACACCTGCGTTGCAGTCTTTTGTTTTGCTCCGTCAGAGAAAGTGCCGATTCTATTGCACGAAGAACACAATCGGCACGCAGCGGAACACATTGACTTTAACCCCTTCCTGCAAAATCACGTACAGTTACGTCATGGGAGATGGACTGTTCCCGCATCTCGACGTAACTGTACGTCATGGAGATGAAGCTGGCTCAGGAGCTGAGCCAGCGACATCACCGCCCGGTGACAGCTGTATGTTACAGCTGGCACCCTGAGGTATCGGCCAGGACCGGAGCTAGCCTCCGATCCGACCGATTAACCCCTCACATGCTGCGTTGAATAGCGATCGCAGCATGTGAGGAGTTCATAGCCACCGGCGCCCCAGCAACGTGATCGCTGGGTTGCCGGTGGCTGCAAAGGCGATCGGAGGGCTAATGCTTACCTCCCGGTCCGCCAGCAACGGAATCCTCCTATGCCCCGTCGTCGGCGGGGCCCAGGAGGCTTCCGGTACCATCGGCAAGATGGCGCCGGCTCAGCTTCCGGCTCAGAAGCTGAGCCGGCGTCATCAGCAGTGGGTGTCTGCTGTATGTTACAGCGGATACCCCGATCTATCGCCAGGAACCGGAGCTAGCTCCGATTCCTGGCATTAACCCCTTCGATGCAGCGATCCATTGTGATCGCTGCATCCTAGAGGTTTGTAGCAAATCGGCAGCCTTGCCACGCGATGGCAAGGCTGGCGACTGCTACCATGGCAACAGGAGCCCTAACAATGGACTCCTGTCTGCCATTACGTAAGCTGATTAGGCCCCGCCCAGAGGCGGAGCCTGATCGGCTTGTTGTCAGTGAACAACTGACAGTTCTAATACATTGCACTACATAGGTAGTGCAATGTATTAGAACATCAAACAAACTGTTGGACCTTCAAGTCCCCTAGTGGGACTAAAGAAAAGTGTCAAAAAAAGTGTCAAAAAAGTAAAAATAAAAGTTGTAAAAAATACAATAAAAGTTTCAAATAATAATACAAAACACAATCGCCCTTTTTCCCTTATCAAGTCATTTATTATTGAAAAAAATAATAAAGCCATACATATTTGGTATCGCTGCGACCGTAACGACCTGAACTATAAAAATATTATGTTATTCATTCCGCACAGTGAACGCCGTAAAAAAAATAACTAAAAAAGACTGACATAATTGCTATTTTTTGTTCACTTTGTCTTCCAAAAATTGAAATAAAAAGTGATCAAAAAGTCGCATGTACCTAAAAATGGTACCTATAAAAACTATAACTCGTCTCGCTAAAAACAAGCCCTCATACAACTCCGTCGACGAAAAATTTAAAACCGTTATGGTTCTCAGAACATGGCGACAGAAAAAATCCATTCTCTTTACAAAAGTTATTTTATTGTGCAAAAAGTTGTAAAACATAAAAAGTGCTATAAATTAGGTATCATCGGAATCGTACTGACCCGCAGAATAAAGCTAACATGTAATTTATAACGCGTGGGGAACGCTGTATAAAAAGAACTAAAAAAATATGCCAGAATTGCTGTTTTTTGGTCACCTTGCCTCCCAAAAAAAAGGATAACAAGTGATCAAAAGGCGCGTGTACCCTAAAATGGTACCAATAAAAACTACAGCTCGTCACACAAAAAAAAACAGCCCTCATACCGCTACGTCTATGAAAAAATAAAATTAGTCAAGGCACCAATAAGCCAGGAAATAAAAATATGCAGTTGTGCCGGCCCGAGGGGAACATTTCTTCTGTTTCAAGTGGCGAATTATCAAGGCCCCTAAAATTAGGGATCCAGGAAGGGGAGGGCCCAAACATATCTGCTGGAAGTGAGGGCGCCCGTATTATACCAGGACAACACTTTCCCAGCAAAATTCCCCAAACTTCAAAAGGTGCGGAGTGCGGACCAAAAGGGGGATAAGTAAAGACCATTTATTAGTGCGACACTGGCCTGTGCGGAAAGGATTGTGTCACAGCATAACACACATCTATGGATTATTTTATTGTTTTTTTTACCCCACTATACCACCTGACTATGCCCCTTATATACTCCGCCCGCCTTACATGTGCCCCCACATTATAAACGGAAACACCAGTAAGACTCCAAACAAAACTACTACAAGCAAAATCCACGCTCCAAAAGCCAAATGGCGCTACCTCCCTTCTGAACCCTACAGTGTGCCCAAACAGCAGTTTACTTCCACATATATGGCATCACCATACCCGGGAGAACCCTTTTAACAATTTTTGGGGTGTGTGTCTCCAGTGGCACAAGCTGGGCGCCACATATTGGCATATCTATTGAAAAACCATTTTCACTCTGCAATATCACGTGCACACCAATTTCTGCCAATCACCTGTGGGGTTAATATGCTCACTACACCCCTAGGTGAATACCTTGAGGGGTGTAGTTTCCAAAATGGGGTCACTTCTGGGGGGGATCCACTGTTTTGGTCCCACAAGGACTTTGCAAATGCGACATAGCACCCAGAAACCAATCCAGCAAAATCTGTACTCCAAAAGCCAAATGCCGCTCCTTCCCTTCTGTGCCCTACTCTGTGCCTAAACAGCAGTTTATGACCACATATGTGGTATTGTCATACACAGGAGAAGTTGCTTTACAAGTGTTGGGGTGCTCTTTTACATTTATTTGTTGAGAATATGAAACATTTTCAGCTAAAACTACGTCTTATTGAAGAAAAAGGATTTTTTTTATTTTCACTGCCCAATTCTAATAAAATCTATGAAACACCTGTGGGGTCAATATGCTCACTACACCCCTAGATGGATTCCTCAAGGGGTGTAGTTTCGTGAATCGAGTCACTTTTGGGGAGTTTCCACTGTACTGGCATCTTAGGAGCTTTGCAAAAGTGACATGGTGTCAAGAAACCAATCCAGCAAAATCTGTGCTCCAAAAGCCAAATGGCACTCCTTCTCTTCTGATCCTTGCCGTGTGCCCAAACAGCAGTTTATAACCACAAATGGGGTATTTCCGTACTCCAGAGAAGTTGCTTTACAAATGTTGGGGTTCTTTTATTCCTTTATTTGTTGAGAAAATGAAAAATGTTGAGCTAAAGCTACGTCTTATTGGAAAAAAAGGATTTTTTTTATCTTCACTGCCCAATTCTAATAAAATCTATGAAACCCCTGTGGGTTCAAAATGCTCACTACACCCCTAGATGGATTCTTCAAGGGGTGTAGTTTCCTAAATGGAGTCACTTTTTTGGTGTTTTCACTGTTTTGGTCCCTTAGGGGCTTTGCAAATGCGACGTGGTCTCCGCAAACCATTCCTGCTAAATTTGAGCTCCAAAAGCCAAATGGCGCTCTTTCCCTTCTAAGCTCCGCCGTGTGTCCAAAAAGCCATTTATGACCACATGTTGGGTATTGTTTTACTCGGGAGAAATTGCTTTACAAAAGTAGTGGTGCATTTTCTCCTTTTAGTCCTTGTGGAAATTAGAAAAAAATTAGCTAAACCTACATTTTCTTTGAAAGAATGTAGATTTTCATTTTCACGGCCTACTTCCAATAATTTCTGCAAAAAACCTGCGGGGTCAAAATGCTCACTATACCCCTAGATAATTTCCTCAAGGGGTATATTTTCCAAAATGGTGTCACTTTTGGGGGATTTCCACTGTTTTGGTGCCGCAAGAGCCTTTCAGACCCGACATGGAGCCTAAAATATTTTCTAATAAAAAGGAGGCCCCAAAATCCTCTAGGTGCTCCTTTGCTTCTGAGGCCGGTGCTTCAGCCCATTACCGCACTAGGGCCACATGTGGGGTATTTCTAAAAACTGCAGAATCTGGGCAATAGATATTGAGTTGTGTTTCTCTGGTAAAACTTTCTGTGTTACAAAAAAAAATAGATGAAAAATGAATTTCTGCAAAAAAAAAAAAGAAATTTGAACATTTCACATCTACTTTGCCTTAATTCCTGTGAAACATCTAAAGGGTTAAGAAACTTTCTAAATGCTGTTTTGAATACTTTGAGGGGTGAAGTTTTTAAAATGGGGTGACTTATCAAGGGTTTCTAATATATAAGGCCCTAAAATCCACTTCACATCTGAACTGGCCCCTGTAAAAATAGCCTTTTGAAATTTTCTTGAAAATGTGAGAAATTGCTGCTAAAGTTCTAAGCCTTGTGATGTCATAGAAAAATAAAAGGATGTTCAAAAAACGATGCCAATCTAAAGTAGACATATGGGGGATGTTAATTAGCAACAATTTTGTGTGGTATAACTGCCTGTCTTACAAGCAGATACATATAAATTTAGAAAAATGCAAATTTTTGCAATTTTTCGCTACATTTTGGTGTTTTTCACAATTAAATACTTAATGTATCGAGCAAATTTTGCCAGTAACATAAAGTCCAATGTGTCACGAGAAAACAATCTCAGAATCGCTTGGATAGGTAAAAGCATTCCGGAGTTATTACCACATAAAGTGAAACATGTCAGATTTGAAAAAATTGGCTGTGCCCTGAAGGCCAAAACAGGCTGTGTCTTGAAGGGGTTAATGGGTTTCATTGGGTTTTCGGGTTTTACTGTAAACAATAGCGCTATTGTTTTCGTTATTTATGGCTGGATCTATAATGGAGGCCCTAACAGAGTCTCCAACGTACATGTGAACTGGCCCTAACATACTGTTACTTTTAGCTCAGCCCTCTCCTTCATCCCACCCATTCACATCTCTAAGCTTCATCACCTCCACCTTTACAACATCATTAAAATATCTCCCTTTCTAATTAAAAAGTCTAAAAAATGTCCTTTCCAATCCAAAAGGTAAAATGAAATTGCACTAGACCTGTATTCTCATTCTCATTTTTCAGAGAAAACAGCCTCTGATTTTCAGGCATTTTTGAAGCTGAAGATGAAGCTTCTTTTAATTTGGAGCTTCTTTTGAGGGTATTTTTCAGGCGTTTTTTTTAGGCGTTTTTCATAGTGTTCAATGGAAAATCAGCTCCAAAAAACGCCTCAAGAAGTGACATGCTACTTCTTTTTACGGAGCGTCTTTTTTACACTCCGTTTTTTAATAAGACGCCCCGTATGAACTAAATGCTGTTTTTCCCATTGATTTGAATGGGCAGATGTTTGTAGGCATTCAGCTTTGCACTTGTTTCTTTAAAAAAAAGGCCACAATTATGCCCTTATGTAAATGATGGAATAGTAGTACAACCTCTTTTTGTAAGCTAACCTGTTAGTGACCCTCAATACGCTTTTTCACAGCCGTCACTAATGGGCCTCAGGCTACGCCGCCGCCTTTTCACTGTGGCCTAGTCTAAGTCCTGCACGGGTGTCCCGTGCAGGCAGTAGCTGTGGCTTGGCTGTGTTATGACAGCCAGGTTCCTGCTTTAACAGTGGCGATTGAAGTTTACTTCAATCCAGTAGCATAACTAGTGGGGCGGCAGTGGCCCTGGGCTCACTGATATGGTGGGGCCCAGTGAGATGGTGGGGCACTACACTCCTGCCGTTCCGCTCCGTCCAGCCCAATGGCGTAAAGACTGCTGTATATAACCTCCATCATCCCTGTATATAACCTCCAACATCCCTTGATATACCAATCAGGCTGGCATATACAGGGCTGATGAAGGTTATATACAGGTATGATAGCTAGTATATACAGGGATGATGGGGGTTATATACAGGGATTATGGGGGTTATATACAGGGGTGATGGCTGGTATATACAGGGATGATGGGGGCGTGTATATATTCTTTCATTTACTTTCAGAAAGATCTAAAACACTTTCTAATTCAAACTCCTCTGTCAGAGAAAAGATTCAATTTTAGTAAGAATGAGAAATATAGCAGCATATACAGCACTCTTGCCCATTCAGAATGATGACCACTATAATTAGAATGTACCTCTTCAGTTGTAAAGATGCGTTGGGCTGGCCCATTGGGTTGGAGCCCACTCAGATGTTTTGCCCCCCCCCCCCCCCTTTGCTAAACCCCTAGCCAGGCCTCTGATCCAATTGCAACCTTTTAACCACTTAGGGACGGTGGTCGCTACCGACAGCGGCATCCAAGTGGCATACAGAGGGAGTGGGCTCCCTCTGTCAGCCATCGGTGGCCCTGACTGAAAAAATAATGAATTACTGTTAAAAAAAAATTGAAAAGGTGAACAGTAAAAAAAATACAAAAAAACATTTTTCAAAAAAAAATAGTAGTTTTACTTTGAAAAAATTGTAATTAAAAAAAGCCATAAAAATACACATATATGGTATCGCTGCAATCATAATGACCCGAACAATAAAGTTGACTAGTTATTTAAACTGCAAGGGGAGCTGAGCTACGCTGTTTTCCTCTTCATGGTCGGAAATCTCACTCTTCAGCTGCAACACAGAACAGTAGAACGGGGTTTAGGTGGCCCTGTTCTAGAGATAGGTGCGGGTCCCAGAGGTGGGAACTGCCTCTATCTGACATTTATTACATATCCTGTGGACATGTCATGAATGCCCCTGATGGGAAAACCCCTTTAAGGTCTAATATAGGCTGGTCACTAAGGGGTTAAAGGGTTAACATCTGCCATTAAGGGGTTAACAAAAATGAATCACTAATGATTTCAGCAGGTCACAATGAAACCAGTACAAATTCTTTTTACATCTAGTGAGTGCTAAATAATTGCTTGAGTCAGATGTTTTTATGTTGTATTTACAGAAATATATTTTTCTTTGTGTTCGGATATTCGAAGCAAGGTAGCATAAAGGACACATAAGTCTGTTAAATTATTCACTACAGCAACTATTCCAATGAAGCCATTTTGCTTTCTCCTGCTTGAAGAAAAATATCAAATATATTTACACTGCTTTCTATATTGGGATCATAGTACAGTGTGCATGTAGTAATTTATTCCTGATCAGGAAACATTTTATTGATTATGTATTAAATGGTAAAACACTGGGTAAAACTGATTAGCAACCAGTACCAGGCAGCTGCTGTCAAGGCAAATACAATCAAAGAATTCATCAAAAGTGGCATAGATGCTCATGACAAGTACATACAGTAGTTTTGCCTCCATACAAACAACTAGTGGGACCACACATGGAATATGGGCACATGTGTATAAGGACATAGGTGAACTAGAGCCGGTGCAGAGGAGGGCAGCCAAGGTATTTAAGGGAATGAATGGATTGCAGTATCAATTAAGGTTGTAAAACTTAGGGGTTACTCATTTTAGAAAAAATAATGCTTAGTAGTGATGTAATTACAAGGTACAAATATATGAATGGACATTGCAGAGATCTTTCTAATAATACTTTAACACCTCGTCATGTAACCATGATAAAGGGGCATCCTCTATGACCAGAGGAAAGAAGATTTCATCATCATCACAGATGGGGAATCTTTACTGTAAGAGTAATGAGACTATAGAACTGTCTGCCACACGATGTAGTGATGGTTGATTAATTGAGTAAGATTGAGAAGGTCCTGGATACATTTCTTAAAAAATATATTATTACACGTTAAATGTACTAGATTTCTGGAAATGTGACGTTGATTCAGGGATTTTTTTCTGATTGCCATATTGGAGTGGTGGAGGATATTTTTCCCCTATAAATGGAAATTCTGCAAACTTTATTCTGTTGGTCAGTATAATTACAGTCATAACAAATATGTATAATTTTTTTTATTCATGTAAAAATTTGTTTTTTTTGCCACCACAATCCAAGAGACATACGTTTTTTTTTCTTGTCTATGTAGCCGCATGAGAACTTTTTTTTGGTGAGACAACTTACATTTTTTAATTGCATTATTTTGAGGTACATAGACCTTATTGATTACCTTATAACTTTTTATGGGGCGGATGGAAAAAAAAAAGCTGTTATTGTTTTTTTTAGTTTTTTCTATTTTGTTGTCCTCCATGCAGTATAAAATATGGTTTAACTTTTCTAAAACGGGGCATTATAAATGCGACAATAATATATATATAATTTTATTCTTGCACTTTTACACAATGAATCCAGTTTTTTTAGGGAAATAATTTGTTTTAATAATATTATAATAATTTTTATATATATATATATATATATATATATATATATATATATATATATATATATATATAATTATAAAATGATAATGTTATAATGCTTTGGTATACTTAGTATACCAAAGCATTGTTGCCTGTTGGCACAGCCTAATAGGCAGTAAGCCATAACTAGCCTTTGTTTGGTCCCCAGCTTTCAGGGCAACTCATCGACTCATATGATTGCGTGGCGGGGCGCTGATGGGGTGACAAAGAGAACCCCCTCACTGTAGCCACTTAGATGCCATGGTCACCATAGAGATCAGAGTTACCTACGCTGGCCTTTGCAGCGATGTTGACTGCGAGCACCTGCTGCTGAAACAGCTCCTATGCCTATGCCATCCACTGAATGTACTATTATGTTCTGACGCAATAAGAATAGGTAGGACATTATAGTGCATCCAAATGTGCGAAGAGTTTATTGTCCCTAGAAGGAGCGCTTAGACATAGGACAGAACAGTCAAACATTTTATTCTGACAAAGTGAAAAGAGTGCTGGATGTTGGGAGAAGTGCACCCCAATACTCTGCTTTATTTTGTAAGAAAAGGCAAACGTTTTGAAGCCATACATGACTTAAGGTGTCACCTACTTGATGGGCAAAGTCTAAGGCACCAGACAATATGTGCCTACAGGCTCCTGAGATGAATGCAGCACCTATAGGGAATAACTATTCATTTATAATACGTACGTACGTACGTACGTACGTACGTACGTACGTACGTACGTACGTACGTGCGTGCGTGCGTGTGTATAAAAGAGAATTACGTTTAACATCTATCCACTCTCTCTTTTTTAGTATTCCAGCCAATAAATCCAAGCCATTCACGGAGGCTGAATATGTTCGTACCCAATACTGTTTTTACTCCCGTCTTCAAATTGACGGTTCCTTAAATAATAACAGTATGTCAGTATCGCTTCCTGCTGACCTGCAGGCTGCAGCACCTGTACATTCTGGCAGCCATGTTGACCTCCCTCCAGGAAAATGCTCAGAAGTCAATCAAAAAACAATATGAATTTTTAGCAAGTTTAATAAATACCAGTTAAAGCATGCATAGAATTTACAATCATTCAATATGTTAGAGAAACTTTTTAGCAATATTTAAAAATATCGTTCAGGTTAATATTAAGATCAGTAAGCATAAGTATGTCATGAATATAGTTTCTTGCAGGAAATAATTTGTGCTTTGTTCCTTTAGCTGTATGAATTAATCTTTGGGCTCTTGCTAAGCCAAGCACTGACATCTTGTGTCCATTTTAAGAACTTCTGTACATGTTTAGTTGCAGCTAAAATAAAGACCCAGATTTAATAGCCAACCCGTCTACCATCACCCAGAACACAAATTATTAATATGGGATTAAAGAGATAATATGATCAAATATTAATCACTTCCTCAGAATATACGCTGTATTGGAACGCTCTTTAACAGACCTTGAAACACAGGATGTTTAACTACTATAATCAATTATTATACATATTTTATTACATTACTATTGTGTGATGTTAGTAACAGGGACAGGGCTGATAAAAGCTCTAAGGCGGACTTCCGGTTCTGGCGCTGGCGATGCAGGACGCGAGTGACTGAGCTCCCGCTCCCATCTAGCCTGCTTGCCTGCAACAGTCGCTACGGCCGCGACAATCAGCTGATTAATCACCGACCCTGCACACAGGTACATACCCGGTGGTGCCTGTATGGAATGGTACCTCCTCAGAAGCGCACATAAGCCAGCCATGGAGGACTCAGCCGCGGCGATGGAGAAGGGAGGTAAGATGGCGGCCACTGCTCCCCCGCTATACACACAGGATGATGAGCTGCAGCAGCCTCAGTCCCCTTTTTCAAGCCATGCAGAGCCCATAGCCTCTTCTCATCCTGCACCTATCGATTATATAGGCCTGGCCCATGAGGTGGCTAAGCGGATAGCGCCTGACCTGCAAAAGGCACTGGAAAAAACGGTGCAAGCTTCTCTGAATCGCATGCATGCGGATCTGGCACAAGTAACTTCCGGGACTGATGAATTAGAACAGCGTATGACGCTGCTGGAGGATGAAAATGAGCGCCTGCAATCCAAACTTAAAGTGGTGCTGTCTGCTACTACGCAGTTTTATCTGATGTGGTGGTTTTATGGACGCTGTAGATCAATCGCAGGTTCCGATCGTTTGCAGATAAGTTTGCAGATAATTGTTTAATTTTTGATGGCTGCACTTGGCAGTCTTATAAGGCACCTTTTTTCGGTCAGCAACTGACCTAATGTTACAATGTTAAAATGTATGCATTTTGATATTTTGCCGCATTTACACTGCAGGGGATTTGAGAGTGAGTTAGGGCATGCTCTAAGCTCTCTCCTTGTGTGCATACCCGACCGAGAATGCTACAAGGCCTCTCCCGCGTAAGGGATTAGTTATACCCGCCACAGGTCGCATACTTGGGGAATGCTCGGTAGGGGCCTCCCGATCGTGACGCGTGGCAGTCTAGAGGTGGAGCAGGGTTTATTTTTACACACTATGCTATAGTCTAAACGGATTCTAAGATGTTGGCCCGTTGGTATAAGATTGTATAAGACTGTGTATCGGCGGCAAAGGGTTAATGATGTGTTAAGGGCTGGTGCAGCTCTGTCACTAAAGGTGGTATATACGCAGGTCTGGGGGAGGGGGAGGGAGGGATGTGTTTGTGCACAACAGAAAAAAGTGAAGTCTCTTGCGCCAATGGGTACTAGGGGGTTGACGACCCTTGCCGCGGGCGATTTTTCTTTCTTTTTGGGTCAAGGCCTGATGGCCCTGATATGGAGTTTAGTTTTGTTTCCTAAGCCGGGTTTTGGCTATGTTCTTAATGTTTATGCATGGCTTTTAGGTAAATTTGGATCCGACTCCCCGAACGAATCACGGTTTTTGGACGTTTTAGCTCATCTTATGCACTGCCCAATAACATGAAAATAATCTCATGGAACGTTAAGGGGCTTAGGTCCCCACAGAAACGGACCAAACTTTTGCGACACATGAAACGATTACACCCAGATGTAGCCCTGTTACAGGAAACTCACCTTACCGAGCCAGAATTTAAGTATTTACAGAAGTGGGTGGGTCAGGTTTTTGGCTCGCCGGCAAGAGACGGTAAGGCGAGAGTTATAATTTTGGTACACAAAAATGTTACTTTTACGTTGGTGTCCCAGGAGCGTGATGAGGAGGGCCGTTGGATCCATCTAG
Source organism: Rhinoderma darwinii (assembly GCF_050947455.1). Classification (NCBI taxonomy): domain Eukaryota; kingdom Metazoa; phylum Chordata; class Amphibia; order Anura; family Rhinodermatidae; genus Rhinoderma; species Rhinoderma darwinii. Next base: position 272,887,902 of record NC_134689.1, read on the forward strand.
TGGTGGAACATGCAGGGGAAACTATTAGTATTCATAATGTTTATGGCCCAAATGCGGTCAACACAAGTTTTCTTGGTCACTTGGAAGCCCAACTTCAGCAGGATCGTACTAAATTTTTAGTTCTAGGGGGAGACCTTAATACTGTAAGGTCCTCCAGGGAGGATAGGAGCGCAGGGACTAGTTCGCATAGAAATAGGGATAAGATCTTGCCAGACTTTTTAAGACACACTGCCCTTACAGATGCTTGGAGGAGTTTACACCCGGATGCGCGGGAATACACACTTTTCTCATGTCCATCAATCGTGGTCGCGTATTGATTATTTGCTGGTGAATGACGCCTTATCCCGACGGTTACGTGAAGCGGCGATTGAGGATCTCGTCATTTCGGACCATGCCCCGGTTACCATTACTCTGGCCGACACAGTAGCTAGGGGAACAGATTTTATTTGGAGGTTCCCCTCCTTTCTGGCAACGGATGAGGGTTTTTTACAGAAGCTAAAGGGGTGGTGGACGGAATTTGATGGGAATAATGCATCAAATCGTTCGGACCCGTCACTGTTATTGGCGTACAGCTAAAGCGGTAATCCGAGGGAAAATTATGCAATTTATGTCTAATCTTAAACGCAAGACTACCGAAGGGTACAAGACAGCGAGTGACCGATTACGGTGTGCATACACGGCATTTTTACACTCTCCATCAACGTCTCTGGGGGAGAAATGGAGGGAAGCTAAGCGGCAATTTGATCAGTGGTTAGATAAAAGCGAAAGTATTTATCGGTCCCAATTTGATGCTGATCTAATGCGTTTCGTAGCGAAGGGGAGGTATGCACCGTCACACATTTTAACACTTAACGATTCCAATGGAATTCCTACATCAGATCCCAAAAAACGAACACTATTTTACGTAAATATTATCAAGCCCTTTACTCAGACACGCCCATAGACCCCCAAAAAGGTGGGGAATTTTTGGAGAAGGTAAATCTGCCGGGGCTCACTCAAGAGCAGAACGACTACTTGAGCGCAGAAGTTACCTTGGAGGAAATCCAGAGCACCATTAAGACCTTATCCAACGGAAAGGCCCCGGGACCAGATGGGTTTACAGGAGAGTTTTTTAAGTCCCTAAGAGAAGAAGTTAGCCCTATCTTGGTGGAATACTTTAATATTTTACTAAGGACCGATACTTTCCCAGCAGAGGCCAAAATAGCGCACATAAAGGTATTACCCAAGAAGGGGAAGGATCCTCTTGACCCGGGGTCATATGGTCCCATATCACTGATAGACCAAGACCAGAAATTACTCACCCAAATTTTGGCCAATCGTTTGGCTACGTATCTACCCACACTGGTGGGAAAATCCCAAGTGGGCTTTGTAAAGGGTAGGGCAGCAGTGACTAATCTACGTAAGGTGTTGACGGTGCTAGAAACAGTCAGGCACGATCCCCAGCCAGGTACCCGGCCGGCACTCTTAGCGCTAGACGCAGAGAAAGCTTTTGATAACATACAGTGGGAACGGCTGGGGATGGTGCTGGACAAAATAAATGTCCAGGGAGCCTTCCGGATCTTCTTGAAGGGTGTTTACAATAATCCCCAGGCTCGCGTTTATTCCTCAGGAGGATTTCTGTCGGCTCCCTTTCAATTGCATAAAGGCAGGGATGTTACCTGTCGCCACTATTATTTAATCTAGCACTGGAACCTATGGCTAGATTTCTGGAGGAGTCCGCAGTGTTCAGAGGTATTCAGGTGGGGTCACTGGCAGTTAAGTTAGCCCTGTTTGCTGATGACGTTATACTTTTTATGTCAAATCCTCAAGAGCATTTACTGCCGGTTTTTCATTTTTTACAGGATTTTGGGCAATGCTCGGGATACAAAGTCAACAAAGCGAACTGCTGGAGTTGGGCAAACCACTGCCTAAGACCTTTTGGCAATCCTTGGGATGTGGGATATCCCCGGTTAAGCACTGCATTACTTATCTAGGCATTAAGATAGGGAAGGTGCCAGACACCCTGTATGGCCTAAATTATTCCCCGCTATTTAAAAAAATACAAGCGGAACTCACCAGATGGTGTCAGTTGCCGTTATCCATTCTGGGGAGGTGCCACCTGATTAAGATGGTTAGTTTCCCCAGATTGCTATATCCCTTTCAAACACTCCCACTCTTGCTGAAGCATGTGGATGTCTCCAGGCTGACTTCCTCATTCACAAAATTTATATGGGCAGGAAAAAGGCCTCGCATTGCACTCACTAAGCTCATGATGGGCAAACAAGAAGGGGGTTTGAACTTCCCAAATATCAGGGGTTATAACGTGGTGTGTTTTTTTCGTCATGTAGTGAACTGGCTCCACGAAATGAGCCATTATTCCAACTTAGATCTGGAGGGGGAGTACGCCTCACCCTGGAACCTGAAAGCCTTGTTACATTGCAGAGTAGCTTCTCTTCCGTGCCGTCTCAAAACTTCCATTGTATTGAGAGATACAGTCCTAGCTTGGAAAGCGGTACGTAAACTCTTTGACCTACCTCACCTGCTATCGAAACATATGCCGTTGTGCGGACACCCGGAATTTCTACCGGGAGTAGACAGTGGGGACGGATTTGCCTCTTGGGGGGCTGCAGGCATTAATAACGCAGGGGACCTTATGCATATAGAGGAAAGGAGATGGTTAACCGGGGCGGAAATCACTGCTAAACTTAGACCCTTAGAGGATAGGGTTAATTTTTTACAAGTTCTTCAGGTACGATCATTCTGCACCTCTAGGCTCAGGGATTTGAATAAGGAAGCCACCACTCACACTCTAGATGAGGTCATAGGTCCAACGACTGTGCAGGCGACTATTTCAAGGTTGTATAGAGCACTTGGGGATGGTTTTGTTCGTCCGCAACCAAGGGCTAGATTCAAAGTCTGGGAACGATGGACTCAAGATCCAGGTATAGGCAAGATCATATTGGAGGGTTGGGAGACGGTACGGAAGAGTATCGTAAACGAGAGCTGGAGGGAAACCTATTTTAAATTAATGCATTCGGCTATATATGGCTTTAATATTTTGCCTTCACATTCCTTCCCCGACCGCATTACGTGTTGTCCCAAATGCAACACCCCCCTGACGAATTTGTGGCATGGAGTATGGGGTTGTGTTCATACTAAACGATATTGGGTGATGGTACACAACTATATTTCGGATCATTGGAAGGCGAAACTCCCAATGACGCCTCAAGTGCTGCTGTTCCACCAGGCGTGACCGCCGGAGGAAGAGGGTGCTCGAGGGGTGAGATCTCCTCCCCTGCTGGTGCACACGATTTTACTGGTGGCCTTGAGATGCCTCCTGGGTAAATGGCTGGAAAAAGACACGCCGGGGTTAGACTTGATAGTGTCCCGTTTGAAACAGTTATTAGCTCTTGAGCGGATGGAGGTGGAAAGACGGAAAGAAACGGGAACCAAGAAGCTATTCGCTAAATGGCAAATATTCATAGAATCGCAGTGCACAGCTGCCGAGGTGGTGGAAATTGTTACGCCATTCCGGCACACAGCGTGGTATAATACGCAGCTCTTGGCAGGCACTTTAGGAGGCTTGCAACTTTAATCTAGTTAGGGGGTAGATGAGACGTAGCTACTCATTGATGACCTAAGTCGTGTTCAGGGATAGGGGAAGTCATGTTTTTCAGTTGATATGAGGATCGAAACTTATGCCATGATTGTATGTCATGTTATGTTGTGTTAATTCAATGTTAATTTGTTGACAGTTGAGTGCTGTGCACTTATGACACAACCTTTGCGTGGAATGTTTATAAGAAAATGTGAAAATTGTTAATAAAAAATGATGTTTTAAAAAAAAAAAAAAAGCTCTAAGGCCAGGATCACACACACAGTTGTGGGCTTATATTTTTGAGCCAAACACAGGAGTGGACACAAAAGAAAGGAGACGCATCAGTCTTTTCTTTATTGCTTTCCTTCCTTTTGGATCGACCTCTTACTTTGTCTAATAAAAACTGAGCCAATAACTGCTCTAAAAACTGTATTAAATCTGTGTGACCCTGACCTTATACTCATTATCCTAAGAGAAGAGTGGTTTAGCTCCTCAGGAACTCTTCGAGGTTTTCTTTATAAGGTTCAGATTTCAAGTCAAGTTCTCATAGCATGTAGAATGTCCTGGAAAAAAAAAATAATGTCATATATCAAAAAACTCCATGTGAGACAGAGGTACTTTATATATAGGCACCTAATTTGTCCTTACTTAACTTTTCTGATAAGATGACCAACTTTTAAAAGAAAACATGATTTTATACTATAAAAAATAGTAAGGCGAATAGGAGCAGAACAAGTGCAGATTACCAAATAAATGGTCGGTGCTAAGCTTCAAATGATAGGAGTGACTTCTCCCCATATGATGTATAACAAAAAGACCAGAGCATGGAAGCAGCACTCACGAAAAAAAGTGAAGTTTATTCACCCAAAAATGCAACGTTTCACTTCCTCAATGGAAGCATTTTCAAGCAATTGAGGAAGTGAAACGTTGCATTTGTTGGGTGAATAAACGTCACTTTTTTTCGTGAGTGCTGCTTCCATGCTCTGGTCTTTTTGATTTGATACTATATGTGTTTACGTGGGGCCACCCAGTGGTTGTGATATGAATTGCAGCCTGTCAAGGGTTTTTATAGCATGTCACGATATTGTATTGTATTGAATTGATTTCATGAGAATTTGGAGTTCTTATCCAACTTTAAGCAAAGGTAAGGGTGGATACATCTGTATAACATCATCAGTTAGGATAGCAGGAGCAAAGCACTGGTTATACAGATCCCGAACTAGAATTCACAGTACTGATTGTCATTTCTGCATTCCCTGTAAAAAGGACATGTAGATGACGCTATAAATTAGCAGCTCCCCTCCAAATAGCTGTGCAAAGTGTTCTGCGCCTACTGATATTTATCTATAGATGTTACGTTCAGCAGGTTGTGGACCAAGTGGGCTACTCCATCGGTTTGACTTGGGGCAACCTCTAAGGGTGTTATCTAAGTAGCCTCCCCAGTCTTCACCCTTGAATCTGGTCTTTTTTTTTTCTTAAAGGGGTTTTCCGGAAGCGAACAATCACATTTAGTTAAACTAAACAATGCAAAACAAGTAACTTTGCAATATATTTATGTTGGATCCGATGAATGTAGCGGAGTATCCCATCTTCAGTCACGTGACCACTTGCGAATCCAAAATTGGCACTTCCTCTGCAGACCCGTCCATTAGCTCAGATAGCTAACTTCCTGTTTCCGGTTATCAGAGTGTACGGTTACGTCACAAATGATGTAACTGTACCACGTGTTTCCTCATCTGTTTAGCCACGTCCGGGCGGTCCGCAATTTACTCTGCAGGGCCGTTCCGGAACGTCCTGCAGAGTTAGCATGTTTGCCGCTCCCCGGCGGCATTTAGCTCCGTGATACAGCTGTCTCTAGACAGCTATATCATGGAGCTTTAACTGGAGACCACTCAGCGGGGTCTCCGGTCATGTGATCGTCGTGACAACCTGTCACAACGATCACATTGATTCTAACAGCAGCGCTTATGTGCCGACTGTGAGGAGCTCTGTAATACAGCTGTCTAGAGACAGCTGATATCACGGAGCTTTCACCCGGAGACCACTCAGTGTGGTCTCCGGTCATGTGATCGCTGTGACAGCATGTCACAGCGATTACATTGCTCCTCCCAGCAGGGCTTGCGCGCCGACGGTAAGGAGCTCAGCCATGTGAACGCTGTGACAGCCTTTCACAGCGATCACATGCGTGCCGACGGTAAGGAACTCCATGATACAGCTGTCTAGAGACAGCTGTATCACCGGGCTTCAGAGTGGTCTCTGGCCAGATGATCACTGTCACAGTGATCACCAGTTGCATCTTCTCCCTCTCTGGCATTCTCCCAGAGAGGGAGAAGAATAATGTAATGTAAAAATAAAAACACACACACTATTTTTTCAATAAAAATGTCCCCTATAAATAAATATGCTACATGCCGACTTTGGCCACGTACGACACAGGTCGACCAGCCAAAGATCACTATGTCCCGTAGCCTACATTGCATGTAATAAAAGTCAATGTGGTTGTGTCGCAACGCGCAAGTTGCCACGACATGACAGTTGCAAGAAATCCAAACTGTTGTGTCGCAGTTACTTGCAGGTCGCAACACGACCACATTGACTTTCATTACTTGCGGTGTAGGCTATGGGACATAGCGATCTTTGGTCGGACAACCTGTGTCGTAGCCAAAGTCACCATGTAACACACGGAGTACAAGGCAAGTAGATGACATTTTACAAACTCATCTGCATGCTGCAGACATTTAACACGGCAGATTTTCAAATCTTTGATATGTCGTTAAATTAATACTTTGGGGTCTACTTTCCATAAAGTAATCATATTTGGGGTGTCAAAGGGGTTTTCCAGTCCACAAAAATTGATGGCCTATCCCCAGGATATCCCCAGGTTTCAATGGGAGGCGGAGGCGTTTTTACCAGTTTTACCGCTCGCGGGAAAAAGAAGTGGCATGCCCTATTTTTGGGTGTTTATGCCTCTGACCCCCCCCCCCCCCCCCCATTGACATCAACGGGAGGCAGAGAAAGTGTTTTTTGCTGCGTGTTTGCCCGCGGCGCTCAATTGCCGCGGGCAAAAACGCTGCAAAAAACGCGGCAAACGGCGTGCAGGCAGATCAAAATCTGCCTCGGAATTCCAGAGAGAATTTTGAGGCAGAATTTTCTGCCTGCAAAAAACCTCAGCGTGAACAGGGCCTAATACAGGATCTCTTGGAACAGATCCAGCAGCAGGTGAGGAAAATGTGCTGACTGGATTGTGTGTACCAAGATGTCTAACATGGGTGGAGTGGGCAGACTTACATTTATCAGGCTGTGAAAGGGGTGGGGGAGGGAGATGGGTGCCTGTACTTAGATCACGGATAGATGGAGGCACGAAGGATAACGATGATTATTACTGTGTAAGGCCCCATGCACACGACCGTGCCCGCAATCACGGCCCGCGATTGCGGGCACGGCCGGCCGCTGACTGACAGACGCATTTTCGGGCCGTGATCCCATACAAAGTATGGGAGCACGGCCCGCAAAATGCGAAAGAATGGACATGTTCCAAAATTCCCAGAACATTTCCACGGCACTGACACCCTTCCGTAGTGCTACGGAAAGGTGTCAGTGTTCAATGAAAGTGAATGGCTCCGTTTTTGCGGACCGCAATTGTGGTCCGCAAAAACTGAGGTTTTTTACGGTCGTGTGCATGGGGCCTAAGACAGTGTGCAGGGAGGGAGCTGCCTGGAATTAGAGCAGGGAAGGACCGTGTGAACATAGAGGGAAGTGGCAGTATGCAAATAGCTGAGATGCTTTGGAGGAAGCCGGGGGGGGGGGGGTGATGCAAGCTGTCTCCTCAGATGCAGCAAGGGTATGGTGGGTTACAAGACAGGAAACAGCCAGGACCAGAAGCAAGGGATGTAAACAAACAGAAATAGCAGCAGTGACAATGGAGATCAAACAGAAACTGGTTAAGAGGTTAATTAGGGAAGGCAAACCAAGGCTGGGGGATACTTTTTAGAAAACATTTTTTTCCTGGACAACCCCTTTAATTCTTTATTTAACCTTTTTACAAACGTTCATTTCAAGAGAAAAAAGGGAAATACAGAAAAGAAAATGGAAGCGGGAAATTCCCGCAACTGGGAGGAGGGGGATTCATAAATGTAAAATATAGGGGCACGCGGGCCCCAACATTATATAGTATGTTCATACAAATGCAATAAAATTCAGTACCAGTAAAATAGTAGGAGAGAAAGAGAAGAAGAAACAAAAAAAAATAATGTCATTTTGGGGGGGGGGTGGGATTGAGGGGTAATCTTCATCCCAAAGACATGGGGACCCACACCACAGTGGGTGGGGGTATAACTGTATCGAAGCACCACATTAATGGGCCATGATGGAATTTTATTCTGTAGTGTCTTGATAAACAATCCAGTGATACCAAGTATGAGAGAACGTGTCATGTTGATTCTTCAACTGAGAAGTTAGGTTCTCCATGTGTTTTATTTCCTCCAACATGAGGAACCTGAGCTGGAGAGAGAGGTTCCGTACGTGCATGCTCGAGCACTGTTAACCAGGTGTCGTAAACTAGAGCTTTTGTAGGAGTTCATAGGAATGTCGCTATGGTGAAGCAGGAATAATGCTGGTGTGAATGGTACAGAGTAATCGGAGAAGGTGGAGGCTGTTCTCCAAACCTCTCGCCAAAAAAGGTAGCAACACTGGACAGTCCCAGAAGGTATTTAGAATGGTGCCCTCAGCATTTTGGCAACGCCAACATTGCGAAGGAATGCTGGGCGTGCAATTTGGATGGAACATAGAACCATCTAGATAGAATTTTGTAGCCTGCTTCTTGAATGCGACTTGAGATGGATGATCCATGTGTTAGACTATATATTCTCGTTGATTAAGAGTCGGGGAAAGATAGGTTCAGATCATTTTCCAATTTACTTAAGAAAGAGGGTGGAGGCTGTGTCGAGGGGGACACCAACATGTTATAGACGGAAGAGAAGGTATGTCTCACTGGGCCCCGATTGGAGCAGAGAGTTTCTAAAGATGTCTTATCATGGGCGAGGGAGGATGGGGGAAGGGAAAGTAGAAAATGTTGGAGCTGGTTTGCTCTCCAGAATCCCAGCGAACAGAATTCTGAGGTGTTAGTAAGAGACTCTAGCGAGGGCCAGGAGTCCCCTGTTAGGAAATGAGTTGCCCGGTAGTGGTCAGAAGAGGCTCGTCTTTGAAAAATGCGGTCCGTCAAACCCGGCATGAAGGAAGGATGACCCAATACAGGGAGCAAGGGGGAAGGACGTGGTAACAGTTGGCTAGTGGTAGAACATTTCATTATTGCCAGAGTGGGGGATATAGTGGGCTGAGGAGGGTAAAAGGGTGGAATAGTGGATAACCAGGGTAGGATCTGGAGGGGGGGCAGAAGTGGAACTCCATAGAGACCCGTAGTTTGGTGTCAGCATGGCGATGTCAGTCTACCAATCTGGTGAGGTGTGTGGTTATAAAGTTGGCGTGTATGTCAGGCAGACCGATTCCTTCATTTTGTTTAGGTCTATAAAGGATCATCTTGGAGATTCTGGCTGGTTTGTTATTCCATATGAACTTACTGAACAGGGAAGCTATTTAGTCAAAAAAAGATCGGGGAATATTGATGAGAAGGGCCTGCAATAAAGAAAGTATCCTAGGGAGAACATTCATCTTCAGTAATGAGCAACGACCGAACCATGTAAAAGTGTCATGTGACCACCTATCCAGATCATTTTTTAGGGACGATAGAAGTTGAGGGAAGTTGTACTGATAGAGTTCCGATGTACGTAGGGTAAGCCGGACACCTAGGTATTGTAATGAAGACAGGGACCACTTAAATGGAAAGGAACAGGATAATAACACAAGGTCCGACGTGGGTTACGGAACTGTTAAGAGCTTCTGACTTTTGGAAATTAATTTTGTAATTGGAGAGGGCTGTGTATTGGAATAGCTCAGGCATAAGGTTAGGGACGGAGACTAACCGTTTGGAGAGAAAAAAAAACAGAAGATCATCAGCATATGCAGCTATTTTATGGTCAACTTCCCCAACTTGAACTCTTGCGATGTCTACATTTTGGCGAATAACTCTAAGGAGGGGTTCTAATGTAAGGATAAAAATAAGAGGGGAAAGGGGAGAACCATGGCAGGCACCATTCATGATGGGAAAGTAATCAGATAATACTCCATTAATGTTCACTGCTGCTGAGGGGTGTGAGTAGAGACTGCCCATTCATTGTAGCATGTTAGGGCCAAGACCTATTTGTTTCAAGGTTCGGGTGAGAAGCCCCCAATCTACCCGGTTAAAGGCCTTTTTAGCGTTAGTGGAGAGAAAGATGGCCGGGGAAGGGGAAATGGATAGGCAATGTAAAATGTTAATGGCACTAGTAGTGTTATCTCTGGCTTCTCTGGTAGGCATAAAGCCGACTTGATCTTGTGGATGATATATTGTAGTAGGGGAGTAAGACGGGTAGTATTTTGGCAAATATTTTGAGGTCTGCATTCAGGAGGGAGATGGGTCTATAGTTTGGGCATTGGGAGTGATCTTTTCCTTCCTTGGGCATAACGGATATGTGGGATTTGAGTTTAACAAATGGAAGTGCATTATTAATGGTGAGGGAATTATAGGCAGATAGAAAATGGGCCTAGAGGTCAGGGAGAAATGCTTTATAATAAGATAAGGTAAGGCCATCTGGTTGGGCCTTGGCAGTCTGGGAGTCTTTGATGGTTAGTTGGAGTTCAAAAAGTGTGATAGGCCCTTCTAGGACTGAGAGGGTTTTTTGAGGGAGAGTGGAGAGGCCAGAATGTTCTAAATAATTGTCTATGGAAAGCTCACGTTCAATGAGGGCATCTGGGCTAAGGGGAGGGTTAATATTATATAATGTAGAGTAGTATGATTGGAAGGTTTCTGCTATGTGAGAAGAGAGGGTAAGTTACAGGCCACTTGGATCAGATATTTGGGGAATAAAGGAACGTGTCCTTTGTAGACGCACTGCTCTGGCCAAGGTTTTCCAAGGTTTATTACCAAATTCAAAGAAATGGCGACGGCATTTGGAAAGGGTGGCTTTCGCATGGGAAAGGGAAAGATTTTTAACTTCTCCCTGAGTTGGCAAATTTCCATTTTGGTCTGTAGAGCCAGGGATCATTTGTAAGATTTCCCCAGAGCACCAATTTAAGAAATTAATTCTGTGAACTGGAAGTTTATTTCACGTTTGAGTTGAGAGCCATGTTTAATGAAGATGCCATGAATAAAGCATTTGTGTGTTTACGGGGATCTGGTCTTTGCTGCGAGGAGGCTACAAGGTCGCTACCTCTTGAGGTGGTCCTATTGAGTGTAGCTGCTGACCCAGCGTACCAGGATACTAAGGTGTAGCACACCGAGGGGACAGGCACTGGCAGAAGGGACTTTGTCAAATGAATGTAAACCACACGACACGGTTCATAATAGACAGGAAGCTTCAGGATTGTCACAGACAGTTGAGTGCAGACTGGCACCAGACAGTGGGATTGCAGACTGAAGGTCTACAACAGGACACAGGCTGATAGCTGGACACAATCTGATGGCGTATAGCTGGATACAGGCTGGTAACAGATACAGACTGGTAGCGGATAACTGGAAACAGATGGATAGCTGGATACAAGCTGGTAGCGGATAGGTGGATACAGGCGGATAACAGATAGCAACAGTAGACTGGAATCAGATTCAAACAGGAAACTTTGAAGTGTGCACGCGCTGGCCCTTTAAGAGGCTGCAGGAGGACGCACGCACCAGGAGTTATGTGGTCGCAAAGCAGAAAAACACAGCAGATGCCAGCGACCTGGACAGGGAGCAGGGCCAGGCTGCCGGCAGAGAAGGTACGAAACCCGGCACCCGCCACTGGCATTACAATAGGTGTCTGTATTTAAAGTGTCACTGTCTCAGTGGAACTTTAATTAAACAAAGTATTTAAAGGCTATGTAACCTTTTGAAGACTTTTTTTTTGTACCAAAACAATGTAATATAGTGTTTAATGGAACTTTGTAATTTGTTTTTATTTAAAAAAATTTTTACTTTTTGTGATACATTTTCTCGCTATCCTGAACACATAGAAGCTGTATCCTGCGCTGAAACCCGAATTTGTCAGGTCAGCAGGACTGGCAGCTTTGCTGACAGCAGGTCCTGCATCTTGTGATTGATAAGACCTAGATCCTGAGTGTCAGAGATTTTCAATAAAAAAACAATTACAAAGTTGCATTAAACACTATAATCCTTTTTTTTATTTTTTTATTTACTAAAATAAAGTATTCAAAGGTTTACATACCTTATCATTAGACAGAAGTGGTTAAAATCCACGTCCGTCTTTTCTTCTGGGTCTCTGATAGCCAGTCACCCAACCTGCACCTGCAGGATCTCTAAACACGTGCTATACATTTACAATGGTGTGCGTTCAAAGCTCAGGACCACACGCTGTACAGTTATGGTGCTTAGTCCTTAACAGGTTAAATGGGTTGTCCAGGTTGGGGGCTGTTTTTAATACTGATGACCTATCCGTCTGATTTTGGCACCGACCCTGCATAGCTTCCGGCGCCCGGAGAAAAGCCATTACAACTGATTGTTGCGGAGTCTGGGTGTCGGACCCCACCGATCATATACTAATGACCAGTGTCGTAACGACCACTGTAGCAGCCATAGCGGCTGCTATTGAGCCCGTGGCATGAGGGGGCCCGTTCCACCCACTGTCACGGGCCCCCGCTGTGGCTGCTACCGCGGTAGCGACGACACTTTCAATAGTATCTGCGTCCTTAGGACGCATATACTATTGTACTCTAGGGCAGAGTAGGGAGGTATCTCCCCACTCTGGGGTTTTCCCATGACTACTATGGGATTTATGGAAACCACGTAGCTCAGCGTGTTTTTCTATTTCCGTAACTCCCGACCTTGTCCCGACCATGTAATCAGGAAGTGTCTGGGAGTCAGCGTGAGCACAAAAGCTAGAACATCACTGGATCATGCCGGCCTACGCAATGATCCCGTTAGCGTTGATTCTCTTCGTTCGTTGCAGAAATGGGACCTAGGTGAGTATAAAGTTATTTTTATTTGGGGGGGGGTTGGGACTGTATGGCGCTATCTACAGGAGGGGGTGGCCTGTTTGGCCCTATCTATATGAGGGGGGCTGTATGGCGCTATCTACAGGAGGGGGGCTGTATGGCGATATCTACAGGGGTGAGCTATATGGCGCTATCTACAGGGGGGACTGTATGGTGTTATCTACGGGGGCTGTACAGCACTATCCACAAAGGGGTGTGGGGTTGCAATCGACAAGTGGGCAAGACACTATATACGGTGGGCTATATAGCACAATCTACAGGGGGGGCTGTATAGCACAATCTACGTTGGGGCTGTATGGCACTATCTAGAGGGGGCACTATCTACAAGGGGGCGCTGTGTGGCAGAATCTACAGGAGGGCACTATCTACAAGGGGGGGATGTGTGGCACCCAGGGGAGGGGGGGCAGTCAAAAGTTTGCTATGGGGCCCAGTCTTTTCTAGAATCTCCCCTGCTGATGACCTTTCCTGTGGTTAGCGCAAAAGCGCAGGGGACATAACATCCCAATAGCTATACCATATAACTACCATATATTGTAAAAAAAAATATTAATCTTTATTGATCCATAACAATACATGGTATCACAATAATAAATATAATGAGAATAAGACGGATCATATTTCAAGAGAAGTAGCAATCGGGTATAGATGACAGCATACCATAAGGAAAACAAGAGACAACCAATCTCAAAAACGTCCCAATACTAGCATGCCATGAGTACAAGCTGCCAATAAGGCAAAAAAATACAAAAAGTGACTATAGGCGAAACGCGCGTCAGGCGTCCTTGTGCTATCTCTTAAAGTCCCTTGCTTCTATCATGTCCACAGGTATTTTGTCCCTTTTACATAATACATGGGGCATATACTAATGCTTGTTTGTATATGCGCTGCTTATTTTCAGCGGGTGTCTGCTATGCATATATTGCATTAGGCAGCTTTTTTACAGATATAGTCACTTTTTGTATTTTTTGCCTTATTGGCAGCTTGTACTCATGGCATGCTAGTATTGGGACGTTTTTGAGATTGGTTGTCTCTTGTTTTCCTTATGGTATGTTGTCATCTATACCCGATCGCTACTTCTCTTGATATATGATCCGTCTTATTCTCATTATATTTATTATTGTGATACCATGTATTGTTATGTATCAATAAAGATGTATCTTTTTTACAATATATGGTCGTTATCTTTACACTCTATTGGGATGTTATGTCCCCTGCGCTTTTGCGCTTTTTAGGTTGCTTCTGAGGCTTGTTGGGGACTTCCGTTTGCTCTACCTTGTTTTGAGGTTCTTTGTAGGTTTACTTTCCTGTGGATAGGTCATCAGTATAGAAAACAGCCCCCAACCTGTACAACCCCTTTAAGAAGATAATAAAATATTAAAAAAAAGTTTATACAGGTTTATCTCAATAATGAGGATAATTTAATTACGTTTAGCAGATTCAGGATTTAACTGTAAGAAGGGAGTAATTTACTGCATATTCTAGACAATACAAGAAAATAAATAAGAATTATGAAGTGCAGGTTAACTTTCACTTGCTACATGTCCCTACCAATAAGGGATGTGTACAAATATGCTTAGCCATTTTCTTAACCACTTGCCGTCACAGCCATTTTTTGTTTTTTCATTTTCGTTTTTTTCTCCCCGCATTCCAAAAGCCATAACTTTTTTATTTTTCCGTTGATATAGCCTTATGAGGGCTTGTTTTTTTGCGGGATGAGTAGTAGTTTTTTACGGCTCCATTTATTGTACCATATAATATTATAATATACTTGGAAACAAAAATATATGTATATTTTTTTAGGGTGGAATGGGAAAAGAATTTCGTTTTGTTTTGCCATATTCTGAGAACCATAGCTTTTTTTTTGCAGAATGAGCTTTAAAGAGGCTCTGTCACCACATTATAAGTGGCCTATCTTGTACATAATGTGATCGGCGCTGTAACGTAGATTACAGCAGTGTTTTTTATTTAGAAAAACTATCATTTTTGACAGAGTTACGACCTATTTTAGCTTTATGCTAATGAGTTTCTTAATGCCCAACTGGGCGTGTTTTACTTTTTGACCAAGTGGACGTTGTGGAGAGAAGTGTATGACGCTGACCAATCAGAGGCCAATCAGCGTCATACACTTCTCTCCATTCATTTACGCTGCAATAGTGTTTTTACTAGAACACTATATGCAGCCACATACACACAAACTAACACTACTCAAGTGTCCTGACAGTGAATATACATTACCTCCTGCCAGGACGGGATGTGTATTCATAATCCTGATACTTTTGTAGCATTTGTGGTTGATTAACAGCAGAGCAAGCGTAGTCTCGCTGTAAATGACAGTTTACAGCGTAATCTCGCGAGACTACGCCTGCTCTGCTGTAAATCAACAACAAACGCTACAGAAGTATCAGGATTGTGAATAGACATCCCGTCCTGGATGGAGGTAATGTATATTAAACCTACAAAAAACCTCAAAAGGGGAAGAAGCAGGGGGTCCCCGACAACTGCAGAAACAACCTAGAAGCACTAAAGCGTAGGGGACGAAACACCCCAATATATAGAGTAACACATATAACAGCCACGCATTGTAAAAGAATATATATATCTTTATTTATAAATAACAATACACGGTATCACATAGAATGTAATAAAAATACAAATAGTCACATGGAGAGCAGCAGCAAAAAGGTATACCTATAAATATACCAAGAGGTTAACAAACCTAACCCATCTCAGAGTCTAACGTCCTATATCTAATACCACCATATATAGAATAAATGGATGTTCTAATATATATTACAAAGGTAAAGATGCCAAATAACGCTACAAAATATGCATAGTATGTATAGGGCAGTAATCTAAATATGTATAAGACAGCCTATATAGGTAAACAAGCACAGTAGCAGCAGTAGCAGCAATACCTAATAATGAAGGTGGCAGAACATACCTAAAGACATGGTGGAGGAACAGGACGTAGTGAGATGTGGCACAGGAACAGAGCGCCTCGACGCGCATTTCGCCTAGGACCGGCTTCGTCAGGAGACTGACGATATTAAAATAGAGGGGAGCTTATATAGAGTGGCTGGCGACAATAAGGACACACACCTGTGATTAATGCGCAGATCGACGCTCAAACTGCATGTTGCGAGAACCCCCATCCCCGGAAGCGCCAGAGTGTCTGCATGGTGATGACGCGTCTCATGTGACGGTGGACGCACATCACCAAGGAGATGCAGACAACAAAGATGGCACTGCGGAATGAGGGAAACACAGCGCATGCGTGGGAGAGTGTGCGTGCACATAATGCACAAGGTGAATCAAGGAAAATTAAGAAAGCGAAGGGTTATACAAGAACTATCTGAGAATACAAACATAAACTAAAACTAAAGAAAATTAAAGACGATAATAACATAATATCTAGAGATATCAATTATGAGAGTATATATATAAATTAATAATATATACATAAAGCACATCAGAAAAGCATAACCACATATTGTTATAAATCTTATTAAAAATAACAGAAATACATACAGATAAATTGGACATTATAAAAATATATATATATATATATATATATATATATATATATATATATATCAAATATATGAAAAAAATATATACATTTTCTTTGCTCTTCTCTATATATGAAGTTTCTATATAAATAACACATATATAAACCCTGTCAAACAATAGTGAATGGTAGTGAGGAGAATACAGTAAAAATATAAAAATACGAATAAGATATAAAAACATATACATATAAATAAATAAGTAAATATATATCAGTGCATAGATGTAAAAATTTCCAATGAAAAAGTGTGAGTGAAATAGAATAAATAAATAGTGAACAAAAAAACGTGCCGAAAGGCATGAAAATATATGGGAAATAAATACATATATTAGTGCACAAATATAAAGTGCATAAAGAGAATATAGACAGAGTGTCTAAAGTCATATATCAATAAACATATACATCTTTATAACATACATATAGAAACATATATATATAATCTGAAATATATATATTAAATAAAAAATATAATGCAAGGGGAAGAAAGAAAAGAAAAAACAAAAAACGATAAAAATAAATATAAAAATAAGAATAAAAATTAAATAAATGATAATAATAAATATGGATAATAAATATAAAAATAAAAATGAAAATAAATATAAAAAAGATATAATAAAAAATTATAATTAATAAAAATGAAAACATAAATAAAGACTAAATTTTTATATGGTGTGTACAGAACAAGCTAAAGATACATACAAAAAGGATAAATATATATAATAATATACGCATACAATGTAATACAATAAATTACAAATATATATTAAAGCTTGATTGGAAGAGACGTCCAACGATGCTCAATAATTCACGATATATTTAATATATTTAAGATGGGATAACTGCCTTGAGATAGAGTATCAACCCAGATGGACATCAGAGTGAAAATAGCCAGCAAAACTAGAAAATAGAACACAAACATTAGAACATATATGCGCAAAAAACAAAAACAATTGACTATAAAAATAAATTTAAATTCGTGCAGGTTAGTGACAGTTACAGAAAGGGTTTGAAGCTAGTGGCCTCATTCAGGCCAAAAGGTGTGGTGGTATTTAAAAGCGTGATCCACTTCATTTTTTTTTCAAAAGAGCTTTACGGATATCACCGCCCCTACACCCCAAATTAACCATATCAATACCCCGAACCCTTAAGCTGGGTTCACACAACCTATTTTCAGACGTAAACGAGGCGTATTATGCCTCGTTTTACGTCTGAAAATAGGGCTACAATACGTCGGCAAACATCTGCCCATTCATTTGAATGGGTTTGCCGACGTACTGTGCAGACGACCTGTCATTTACGCGTCGTCGTTTGACAGCTGTCAAACGACGACGCGTAAAAATACAGCCTCCTCAAAAGAAGTGCAGGACACTTCTTTCAGACGTAATTTGAGCCATTCTTCATTGAACTCAATGAAGAGCAGCTCAAAATTTACGGCTGTCAGAGAAGCCTCGCAAAATGCGAGGAGGAGCATTTACGACTGAAACGAGGCAGCTGTTTTCTCCTGAAAACAGTCTGTCTTTTCAGACGTAAATGCCTGCTATCGTATACACATACCCTTAGGCCCCTGGGGTCGCAAGCGTGATATTCACGAAAGTGACGGGGAATAGGTTGTAGTTGATCGAACTCTTTTGCATTCAGAGCCGACTGGATCTTACTAGCATGCTCAAGTACACGTATCTTCAACGGTCTACTGGTCATTCCAATATAGATCAAGTCGCATGGACATGTAGCAAAGTATATCACAGCTTCCGTTTTGCAAGTGATGTTATAGACAATTTTGTAATCTTTATCCCTCTTAGAATTAAAAAAGGAAGATGAGCGCAAAATATATTTGCAGGCGGCACAACTGCCACAATTGAATGAGCCCCATGGGGGACCACGACTCCCAAAGGGGTTGGTTAGGGTCTTGGAAATATAATGACTAGATGTCAAGAGGTCACGTAAGTTTTTGGATCTCCTCCACGTAATGGAGGGATTCTTAGGCAGACAGGTAGACAAATCCTGATCCGTGAGAAGTACATTCCAATGTTTTTGTACGATCTTTCGGATTTCAACCCATTGGGAATTGAAGGTAGCAATAAACCTAACGTTCTGATCCACAATTTGTTTTGATTTAGGCTTACTAACCAACAGTGCCTCTCTTGAAGATTGTTTAGCTCTCAAATATCCACGTCTAATATCTTTATGGTTGTAGCCACAATCGCGAAACCGTACTGACATATCGGAAGCTAGATATTCAAATTTGCTTAAATTAGAGCAGATACGTCGAGCTCTTAAAAACTGTCCTGTCGGTATTGCCTTCTTGACTTGTGGGTAATGAAAGGAGGTAGCGTGGAGAAGGGCGTTTGTCGAAGTCGCTTGTCTAAAGATGTCTGTAGAAACAACATTGTTACAATCCCTAGAAATCAGGATGTCAAGAAATTCTACACATGACTTATTCAACTTTCACGTCAATTTAATATTAAAATCATTGACATTTAGGGCGGATAAGAAGGTCTCTAGATTTTGCGTAGAGCCCTGCCAGATAAACAGAATATCGTCTATATATCTAGACCATAGAAGTACGGCATCATGACCAGGAGTATGAAGGACTACTTCTCTCTCCCACAGCCCCAGGAACAGGTTGGCATATGAGGGAGCACAAGTAGCCCCCATTGCCGTGCCCTGGAGCTGTAGGAAAAGACGGTCCTTAAACGTGAAAAAATTATGAGTAAGAGAGAACTCAAGCAAGGTTATCACCAAATCAATCAAATCAGAATCATAATTAGTCATCCCCAAAAAATATTTGGACGCTCGTACTCCATGGTCATGATGGATAGACGTATAAAGAGATTCCACGTCGCAGGTAACTAAGAGCATATTATCCTCCAGGTATAGGCCATCCAATCGTCTCAAAACATCGGTGGTGTCCTTAACAAATGATGGCAAGGTCTCTACACACTTCTGGAGAAAAAAGTCAACAAATCTACATATGTTCTCACAGAGACCACCGATGCCCGAGACGATAGGACGGCCGGGGGAATTTGTGGAATTCTTGTGGACTTTAGGTAACAGATAAAAAATTGGTACAATCGGGAAGTCCACCACCAATCCCTCTCTCAGTTTGGAGCTGATGATCTGCTCTTCCACAGCCATTTGTATATTCACTGTCAGGACACTTGAATAACGTTAATGTGTGTGTATGTGGCTGCACATAGTGATCTAGTAAGAACACTATTGCAGCGTAAATGAATGGAGAGAAGTGTATGACGCTGATTGGTCACTGATAGGTCAGCGTCATACACTTCTCTTCACAACGCCCACTTGGTCAAAAAGTAAAACACGCCCAGTTGGGCATTAAGAAGGTCATTAGCATAAAGCTAAAATAGGTCATAACTCCGTCAAAAATGGTTGTTTTTCTAAATAAAAAAACACTGCTGTAATCTACATTACAGCACCGATCACATTATGTACAAGATAGGCCACTTATAATGTGGTGACAGTCTCTTTAATGGTATCATTTTGGGGTACATGTGACTTTTTTTATCACTTTTTATTTCATTTTATTTTTGTGGGAAGCGAGGTGTCAAAGAATACAGCAATACTGGCGTCTTGTAATTCTTTTTTTTACATCGTTTACTGTGCGTGTTAAATAATGTTATTTTGTAATAGTTCAGACTGTTACAGATGCGGAAATAAGACGGGGGAATGGGCTGACGGAGGGGGCTGCCTCCCTCCTTCTAATGGCTTTGATGCTGCGGTCGCTATTGACCGCATCAGGAACCGATGTTAGCCAAGCAGTTGCTCGGCCCTCGGAAAAAGCCGACAGGCTGAAACCCAGGGTTGGGCAGTTTGTGTGGCATGTTGCCTTTTGCTGAATCGCTGTTTTTATTTCAATTGTATAAAATATCTCTAGTATAATAAATCTCTTTTTCTAACCAGAAGAGTTGCTGGTATCAAACTATGTCTGCTCTGTTTTGAATAACAGTGATGACCATCTATCCCAGATATTGAGAATGAAAGTGCGGTAGGGTGTGAATCTCATATGGAAACATTTTAGCCGTCAATCTGATCCAAATTACTATTCTGTGATAAAACGCACCTTTGTGTGGCATAAAAGAGTCTTCTGGCATTGGAGGAGAGGTGGACTCCACATTGGGGATGGATTGTGTGCTAGACTTTTCTGAAACCAACATAGAGCGGTGAGGTGACTTATCTTTTGAATAATAAATTTCTGCCTCTGTGTTTCATTTCCTCACTATTTTCAAGATTGCTGTCCGTGTATGAAAACTTAGGGTACCCAGACACGTAGCGGATGTGCTACGTGCAGATTTTACTACAGATTCACAGCGGTTTCCACTCCTTCTACATTGAAAAGTAATAATGCAGCATGCGCTGATTTCTGTGTGGAAAATGTTCAGCAGCATCTGGATGAGATTTCTGGTGCGGAAGTTCCGTCTGTTGGCTTGCATGTGCTGAACTGCAATATCAGACCTAGTCGCATGCGTATGGATGTTGCTGTATCACCTCCTCATATTCCCAACTGTATATAACCTATCCCTTTCAATTTCAAAGGCTGCCATCACGACATCTGTATATAAGACCTGCCAATGAAGATATAATTACTACATCGTCAATCCCAGGGGCGTAGCTAAAGGCTCATTGGCCCGGGTGCAAGAATTCAGCATGGGCCCCCTACCCCTCCCTAACACCACCATCACCAGACCCCTGCGCGCGCCTATGTCCAGCTGCCTTGCCCAACAGCCCCCATAGTATAATGCCCCCACACAGTATAATGCTGCCATACAGTATAATTCCCCCCAATATCAGCCCCCATACAGTATAATGCCCCCATATCAGCTCCCCATACAGTATAATTCTTCCATATGAGCTCCCCATACAGTGTAATGCCCCCCATATCAGCTCCCCATACAGTATAATGGCCCCAATATCAGCCCCCATACAGTATAATGCCCCCATATCAGCTCCCCATACAGTATAATGCGCATCCCTAACAGTTCCCCATACAGTATAATGCCCCCCATATCAGCTCCCCATACAGTATAATGGCCCCAATATCAGCCCCCATACAGTATAATGCCCCCATATCAGCTCCCCATACAGTATAATGCGCATCCCTAACAGTTCCCCATACTGTATAATGCCCCCCATATCAGCTCTCCATACAGTATAATGCCCCCATATCAGCCCCCATACAGTATAATGCCCCCCATATGAGCTCCCCATACAGTATAATGCCCCCATATGAGCTCCCCATACAGTATAATGCCCCCCATATCAGCCCACCATACAGTATAATTCCCCCATATCAGCCCCCCATACAGTATATTACCCCCTGCCATATCAGCCCCCATTCACAATAATGCCCCCCTGCCATATCAGCCCCCCATACAGTATAATGCCCCCATATGACTTACTTACCTATCCCCGTTCCCACACCTCCTCCTGTGTGTGCTATGAGTGACTCGGCGCAGACAGGCGCGATGATGTCTCTACATCGCGTCTGCCTGCGTTGAGCCGCTCAATGCACAGTGAACGCTGGAGCAAGGAGTCAGCCGTCAGCTCCTTGCTCCAGCATTGAATGGAACCGGGACCTTGGTGAGTGACTTGCGACCCCCCGGAGATCTTCACACGACCCCCCCAAGGGGGAAGTAACCCACAGTTTGTAATGTATTGTGCTTTATTGTGCAGTTTGAGGTGGAGAGAGGAGGGGGGGGCTGTAATTTCACAGCCCCACCCCTCTCCACCTCAAACAGAGACAGCACAATACAACACAATAGATTACAAGACAACGCAATACAACACAACACAATACATTACAGTACAGTACAGACTCTGCAGCTAACCTGGAGTCCTCCGCACCGGCTGTTCCACGCTCCTCACGTGATGTCACGGTCAAATGGTACACTAAGTGTACAATGTGACCGTAATCAGGAAGTTCCGGCTCCACGGCACAGAAAATGTATCTTGCTGTATAGCAACTGTGACGAACCCTATAGCTACACCACTGGTCAGTACTAAAAACTGATAAAGCATTCCTTATGATTCCTACTTAAAGATAGAAGAAAGCTTCTATCCAAATGCTTAGCCCTTGTTTTAGGTTTGTATTACTAGACTTTTTTTTCAGTGGAAAGCAAGGTTTAGGTTGAAAAGGCAGAGCATAAAATCAGTTGACATTTTATCCATTATGGCTTTAAATTAATTATGTTTTTTGTAACCTGCTGGGTAACAATTCTGTGTAATTTTTTTTTTTTTGTATGATATAAAGCAGGGGTACGTAAATTCTGGGGGATAAATCCCCAACTTACAGGGAAATGGTGCTTTAGATGCTTTATTGACAAGTGAAACACGAAGTCAAAAGAACATATTTAGACCAACTAGGCACGTAGCAAAACAACGATCACCCGCCATAGCCCGGGGCCGCCATCAGGGGGGTATTAGGGGTACTGGTGTGAGGGGCCCGGCCAAACCTAATTGAAAGGGGGGCCCGGCAACTGCCGCGACTTGCCTTTGGTAGAAAAAAACGGGCCCCTGCAATGGGGCCCGTTTTTTCACCACAGAATTTCGTGAGCTACGGGCCCCCCCTCTCGTCATGGGGGCTGTCGAACCGCCCGCGCGCGCGCGCACGACCGATCGCGCGCACAAGGAAACTCCCGCGCGTGCGCACTCGCACAGCTTAACTACACAGCTTATCCGCCACAGTAGCCGCAGGGAATTCTGACAGCAAAACCACACCAAATAGTGGCGCAGGTTTCGTGAGGCATGTCCGCTGCGGGAATCCTGCAGGGAAAAAAAAAGTTTAGACTTGCCCCGGCCGTAGTCCTGGTGACGCATCTCTCTCTTCTGAACGTAGCCCCGCCTCCTGGGATGACGCTGTAGACCATGTGACCGCTGCAGCAGTCACATGGGATGAAACGTCATGACAGGAGGCCGGGCTGCGCTAAGAATAGAGGATCGCGTCACCAGGACTACGGCCGGGGTAAGTCTAAACTTTTTTATCAATTTAAAAAAGTACCTTTTTTTTTCTCATTTGTGATTTTTGCCGCAGAACCGCAGCATTTCCGCAACAGAGGAGCAGCGATCCCACAGCATAAATTGACATGCTGCGGCTTAAAAAGCCACACTGCAGGTCAATTTTTTTTGCAGCGTGTGAATGAGATTTGTTCAAATCTCATCCACTCGGCTGCGACTGTAATACGCTGCGGATTATCCACAATAAAATGTGTTGCATAAAAACCGCAGTGTTCATGCCTAGTGTGTTCCTACCCTAAGGCCGGATTTACACAAGCGTGTGCTTTTTGCGCACGCAAAAAACGTGGTATTTTGCGCATGCAAAAGGTCCATAACAGCTCCGTGTGGCAGCAGCGTATGATGCGTTGCTGCGTGATTTTCGCGCAGCCGCCATCATTATGACACTCTGTTTGTATGTTTGTAGCACGTGGTGCTTTTCTGTTTTCATTCATAGTTTATACTGCTGCAGAAGTGCTGGGCGTGTTTTTCACGCACCCATTGACTTCAATGGGTGCGTGATGCGCCAACAACGCACAAATATCGGACATGTCGTGAGTTTTACGCAGCGGACACACACTGCATGAAAATCACTGACAGTCTGCACGGCCCTGTAGAGTAACATAGGTCTGTGCGAGGCGCGTGAAAATCACGAGCGTTGCACAGATGTATTACACGTTCGTCTGAATAAGCCCTAACAATAAGGCCCAGTTCACAGAGTTTTTGGGCCTTGATATTAACTCGGACACTGCGTCAGAATCAGCACCAAACAACTTCCAAAACCGCCTCCCATTGATTTAATCTGAAATCAATGGGAGCCAGTCGCAGAAAAAAGGAAAAGCAGCACGTCCTTTCTTTCCGCTGTTCCGCCTCTGACCTCGCATCGAAATCATTTGGAGGCAGAAAATTCATTTTTCGCTGCATTTTTTGTCTGCTGTCCTCAATCGCCGCCGGCAAAAAACGTGGCAAGATAGTGTGGGAAGGTCAAAATCTGCCTCAAAATTCGGTGCGTGGTTCCAGTTGGTCGCCGGTGCGCGGGCGGGCGGTCGCGGGTGTGCGCTCGCGGACGCATGCGCTGTCGGTCGCGGGTGCGTGCGGTCGCCGGTGCGCGCTCGCGGACGCTCGCGAGTGCACACGCGCGGGAGTTTGCGAGTGCGCACGCGTGGGAGTTTGCGAGTGCGCGCGATCGGTCGCGCAGGCGGTGTTTAACGGCCCCCATGACGAGAGGGGGGCCCCGCAGCTCATGACATTCTCTTGGTGAAAAAAACAGTTGCCGGGCCCCCCTTTCAATTAGGTTTGGCCGAGCCCCTCACATCAGTACCCCTAACACCCCCCTGATGGCTGCCCTGGGTAGCATGATATAGTGCTGGACGGAGTACCGTTAACCGTTAACAGGCGGTGCCACGGTAGGGGGGCCCAGAAAATTTAGCTGTATGGAAATTCCTGATGGCGGCCCTGCCATAGCCGCTGCATAAAAGACTGTGCCTTTCAGTGGCAACTGAGCAGAATTGCTGTAATTGTTTGTTGTTTGCTGTGTGTGATGTGTAACACCGGTATGAAAGTAAAGACATATTTTGCCTCCTGTTTTTGTACCATCTATTCCGCAACACAATCTGCATCGGACCCTACACAATCCGGGATACCACCTTACAGCCGGAGGCCAGAGGCTCACTAAAAAATCATATAACAGACCTTAAAGTATTGTTTACACACAATGTTAGATATTCCTGAGGAGACATCTGAGCTGAGTTCACAGAAATCACTACTTGCATAGCCATGTCATTGTGAGAGAGGGAGGTTGTAGAAGACATGGATGCACAGGCTAGAGCATTAAGAGAAGGGAGGGAAAAAGAGCAGGTTTCACAGGGAAAGGTCACTGAGCTCTGAACTTGCAGCGTCACATGCAGACGTGTCAGAGAAAGTAGGTCTTGAAAAGTTATATATACAAGTAGAAACTGGACTGGGAAGAAAGGTGGGAGCAAGAAAACTGCTGCAAAAAATAGATGACTCCCACTGCACCAAAAAAGTGAACACAAACGTGATGTAAAGAAGGTTCTGCAGCTGGTGAGACAGTAATGCTGAGGGAACTATCACTATTACAGAGAACCAAATGACTAGCTTTATGCACCAGTCAATATCGTACAACACACCTATTCTCTGTGACAAAATGTGCAAATAAAAGCCTCAGTTATATTACAAAGGAGCCTGTATGACATAGGCCCTCTAAGTGCTGCCGTATGGTGCCGCTGTACAGCACCGCAATGTTTCTAAGGGAGAATAACTCTGTAATGCAACATGCAATGAAACATGCCAGTTTTTTTCTCTTACAGATACCATAATCCAAACAGTAAGGGCTTTTAGATTTCTATGTGTGCTGTATTACAGATATGTGTGCACGAAGCCTTTTTGCCCCATGCACACGACACGACCGTAAAAAAGTCCATAATTGCGGACCGCAATTACAGTACGCAATCATGGACCCATTCACTTCTATTGTCCACGGACACCTTCCCATTTATTTACGGGAAGGTTTCCGGGCCGTAGAAGTGTACCGTAAAAGCTAGGACATGTCCTATCTTTTAATCTTTACGGTCCGTGCTCCCATACTTAGTAGGGGAGCATGGGCCAAAAATGTAGGCGTTTGTCCGTGCCCGTCAGCCCTGCCCGCAATCGTGGACCGTGATTACGGGCACAGTCATGTGCATCAGGACTTAGCCAGTACATACCATCTTGGAGGTCAAAGCAGCTGCCATGGTGTGTAGTGAACGTGAGAGAGCCCATTTTAACTTCTATATGTACCACATCACAAAACTGACAGTGAGAATATTAAATTCAGGGAAATTAGATTACCATTGGATAAATCAGTTAGTTGACAGGATAAAGTTACAAAACGTATTTTTATTTTTTATTTTAGATATGATGCAGCAATAACAAATAATTGGTTGCAAAAGAGCACATAGCCTGTCTCTTAGCTAATCAACAGTACAAACATTTGACAAGAGGTGACGCAAAGATCGCATATAACTGTATATATTAAAATATAAAAAGAATGGGAGAAGTTGTCTCAGACTGAAATAAGAAGTATACCAAACTAATGAATACCAAAGATATCCAGTTCTGTTGTCCGAAAGTAAAGTTCTGTATAGTCAGCAAAAGTCTAGCATCTTTGTAATATCTTCATTTTTGAATAGTCTTTTTTTACAGTGGAGTGGGCAGCTGGAAAGTTAGTAAGTTAAAAAATAACACTTTTGTTGCGATCTGGTAACTGCAGTGATTTACCGCAGTGGTGTATTGAATGTGATTTATAAAAATGAAAAAAAAAAATGTCATTCACACAATGCAGTAAAAAACACATAGGGGGAATTTATCAACCTTTTTGCGCCAGTTATCTGTTGCAGAAAAGTTGCAAAAGGCCTAAAAGTCGCAACGGGGTCATGGCTTAACAAAAGTCATCACAGTTCGACAAATTTATTATAATTTACACCAGAAGCCTGGTGTAAATCTCCTAGCAGGCATAGATTTCACTTTGTGGGACATAGCAAGGAAGATGCCCGTGTCTGGCGCTATATGTATGCTCACCTGAATCAGGATGTTGAGTGCTTAAAGCACTGACGTTCCTCGGCGTCAAGACCTCGTAAACGTCATGTGTGAGTGAGCCTAAGAGGACCTGGTGAGAAAAAGCAAAAAGAAGCGATAAGATGAGTGTACTTTTTTATTTTATGACCGATGGGGGTTGGAAAAAGGGACTGCGTACCGCCGCGGTTGTTACGCCACAATTGTGGTGAATAGCAAGCCAGAAGATGCAACACATTCACTAAGAGGCGTTCGCCTATTAATAAATGTGTTCCAACAAATTGTTTATATGAAACGCCAGTCTTAATATATTTCCATGCCATGCTGTCATGCAGCATGCCCTATACGGCTGGATTCACATATTCCATTTTGATGGTTTTTCGTGACAGTTTTTGGTGCAGTTTTTTTAAAACAAAGCTTAAAGAGGCTCTGTCACCAGATTTTGCAGCCCCTATCTGCTATTGCAGCAGATAGGCGCTGCAATGTAGATTACAGTAACGTTTTTATTTTTAAAAAACGAGCATTTTTGGCCAAGTTATGACCATTTTCGTATTTATGCAAATGAGGCTTGCAAAAGTACAACTGGGCGTGTTGAAAAGTAAAAGTGCAACTGGGCGTGTATTATGTGCGCACATCGGGGCGTGTTTACTACTTTTACTAGCTGGGCATTCTGATGAGAAGTATCATCCACTTCTCTTCAGAACGCCCAGCTTCTGGCAGTGCAGATCTGTGACGTCACTCACAGGTCCTGCATCGTGTCGGCACCAGAGGCTACAGTTGATTCTGCAGCAGCATCAGAGTTTGCAGGTAAGTAGCTACATCTACTTACCTGCAAACGCCGATGCTGCTGCAGAATCATCTGTAGCCTCTGGTGCCGATGTGTCCCCTCTCGTCTGACACGATGCAGGACCTGTGAGTGACGACACAGCGTGATCTCTCGAGAACACGCTGTGTGTCTGCACTGCCAGAAGCTGGGCGTTGTGAAGAGAAGTGGATGATACTTCTATACACAACGCCCAGCTAGTAAAAGTAGTAAACACGCCCCGATGTACGCACATAATACACGCCCAGTTGTACTTTTACTTTTCAACACGCCCAGTTGTACTTTTGCAAGCCTCATTTGCATAAATACGAAAATGGTCATAACTTGGCCAAAAATGCTCGTTTTTTAAAAATAAAAACGTTACTGTAATCTACATTGCAGCGCCTATCTGCTGCAATAGCAGATAGGGGTTGCAAAATCTGGTGACAGAGCCTCTTTAAGGAAAGTCTTAGGCCTTGGCTACACTAAAGGCTCTCACATGAACAACAGCCGTTTTTTCAAGGCCGATTTGCATCCATGCAGGACCCGATTTCACAGATCCCTCATAGACTTGAGTCTATTGAGGAATCGGTGAAAACGGGCAAAAATAGGACATGTTAAATCAACGGCCGTGTGAATAGACCCATAGAAGAACATTGATTTTAATGCATCCGTGTGACGGACGATTATACCATACGTGTGAATAACCTCTAAGACTTTTTGCAGTGCAACAGATTGATTTTAACTTTGAATGACAGCTGCAGTCCAACAGATGACATGCAACTCAATATATTGCTATATACTGCAGCTGTAGCTCGATTGTTAAAATCAACCAATTCCTTTCATCTTACGTATCCCACACAAATACTGGGGGTGTTTTGAATACAGGAAAATGGATATAAAATCCTAACAAGATGGTATAAAACCCCGGATGAAATAGTAGTGTTTGCAAAAGATAAATCCATTCAGTGTTGGAGGTGCTTGGAGGAGGATGGCACTTTCTTTCATATCTAGTGGACCTGAAAAAAAAAATTCAACCTTGGTGGACCTAAATATTTGATAGGTGCAACCGGGTTTGCAAGACTAATATTTCCCCCAACCCAGCATAGCCCTACTCTCCCTCTTTCCCAGTAGCGTAAAAAGACAAACATTCCTCCTTTACGTACAAATGATAATTGTGGTAAGGTTGCTTTTACCGCAGTACTGACTTTCAGAAGAATTACCCCAATAGACCAAAGGCTAGGGAAGGTAGATACAATTTTTAGTTTTTAAGGGAATAGCCCATGGGGAATCTTGTACAAGAAATACTTTTATTTTCATTTGGGAACAGTGGAAGTCGTACAGGAACTTTCCATGATAACAGAAGAGCTTTATTGTATTGCATAAATTCTATGCTAAACCTGTAAAATTTTCGAACGTATGTATGCAGATTTTTTAACTTGTCTTGGACCTTCAGTGACCGACGTTTTGGGGAATTAGCTTGGTTGGATAAGCTTGACTTGTGCTAAGTCTCACGTTTTTCTTTTCTTACTTACTCTTTTCATTCTCCTTTTCTTATTGTCTGTTGTTTACAATATTGGTACCTATGTTTATTATGCTCTGCACCTATTTCTACAAGAAATGCTCTTTTCGGCATGTATAAGTTTTTCCTAAGGCTGGATTCACGTACAGTGTTTTACTGTGTATTTTTCGTGACGTTTTACGCGTTGGCATTTTTCAGTGTTTTTTTGACATTTATAGTTACCTAAATAATACAGTTGAAAAAAACACAGGACCATAAAGTTTAACCCCTTCAGGACTGAGCCTGTTTTGGCCTTGAGGACGAAGCAGATTTTCTCAAATCTGACATGTGTTACCTTATGTAGTAATAACTTGGGAATGCTTTTATCCATCCAAGTGATTCTGAGATTGTTTTCTCGTGACATATTGTACTTTATGTTAGTAAAAAAAATTGGACGATAAATTTAATATTTATGTGTAGAAAAACACCAAAATTTGGAGAAAATGTGCAAAAATTAGAATTTTTCTAAAATTAAATGTATTTGCTTGTAAGGCTGGGTTCACACGAGCACATTAACATCCGTAATGGACGGACGTATTTCGGCCAGAAGTCCCGGACCGAACTCAGTGCAGGGAGCCGGGCTCCTAGCATCATAGTTATGTACGACGGTAGGAGTCCCTGCCTCTCCGTGGAACTACTGTCCCGTGCTGAAAACATGATTACAGTACGGGACAGTTGTCCTGCAGAGAGTCAGGGACTCCTAGCATCGTACATAACTATGATGCTAGGAGCCGGGCTCCCTGCACTGAGTTCGGTCCTGGACTTCCGGCCGAAATACGTCCGTCAATTACGGACGTTAATGTGCTCGTGTGAACCCAGCCTAAGACAGACAGTAATACCACACAAAATAGTTACTATTTCATATATCCCATATGTTTACTTTATGTTTTCATAATTTTTTGAACATTCTTTTATTTTTCTAGGACGTTAGAAGGCTTAGAACTTTAGCAGCAATTTCTCATATTTTCAAGAAAATTTCAAAAGCCCATTTTTTCAGGGACCAGTTCAGTTCTGAAGCGACTTTGAGGGCCTTATATATTAGAAAGACCCCATAACTAACCCCATTTTGAAAACTGCATCCCTCAAAGTATCCAAAAGAGCATTTAGAACGTGTTTTAACCCCATAGGCGTTTCTCAGGAATTAAAGCAAAGTAGAGGTGAAATTTACAAATTTCATTTCTTTTTGCCAAAAATCATTTGTAATACAGTTTTTTCTGTAACACAGAAGCTTTTACACGAGAAATGCAGCTCAATATATATTGCCCAGATTGTGCAATTTTAGAAATATCCCACATGTGGCCCTAGTGCGCTAATGGACTGAAGCACAGGCCTCAGAAGCAAAGGAGCACTTAGTGGATTTTGGGGCCTCCTTTTTTTTAAATATATTTTAGACACAATGTCAGGTTTGAAGAGCTCTTGTGGTGCCAAAACAGTAAAAAAAAAAAAATTTACCCCATTTTGGAAACGACATCCCTCAATGAATTTATCTAGGGATATAATTAGCATTTTAACCCCAGAGATTTTATGCTAAACGTATTTGAATTAGTCTGTGAAGATGAAAATCTACTGTTTTTAAAGCGAAAATATAGAAATTTTTCATTTTCACACGGCATAAAGGTAAAATAACACCCCAGCATTTGTAAAGAAATTTCTCCCGATTACGGCAATACCCCATATGTGGTAATACACTGCTGTTTGGACCCACAGCAGGGCTCAGAAGAGAAGGAGCGTCATTTGGATTTTGGAGCGCTGATTTTGCTGGATTCGTTTTCAGTGCCGTGTCACGTTTGCAATGAACTGGAGGGACCAAAACCATGAAAACCACTCAAAAGTGACCCCATTTTGAAAACTACACCCCTCACGGAATTTATCTAGGGGTATAGTTAGCATTTTGACCCCACAGTTTTTATGCTAATTGTATTTGAATTAGTCTGTGAAGATGAGAATCTACTTTTTTCTGAAAAAACTTAGAAATTTAATTAATTTTTACATTAAATAAAGGAGAAAAAACACCCCTACATTTGTAAAGCAATTTATCCCGATTACGGAAATACCCCATATGTGGTAATAAACTGCTGTTTGAACCCACAGCAGGGCTTAGAAGTGAAGGAGCGCTATTTGGCTTTTGGAGCTAAGATTTAGCTGGAATAGTTTTTCGGTATCATGTAGCATTTGCAAAGCCCCTGAGAGACCAAAACAGTGAAAATACCCCAAAAGTTACCCCATTTAGGAAACTACACCACTTAAGAAATCTATCTAGGGTGTGAGACAGTGACAGGTAAAGTCATTGAGGGAAGGTACATTTCCCCTAGAATCCTGTCATATGTATCCTAGGCTCCAGAGAATGAGTATTTTTTGCAATAGAAAGCTCTAGCTTTCCAACCTCGGCTTAAGGAAAAGCCGGAAAAAGGGCCTGGAGTTGGATTGGGGAAGAGCAGGGCAGGTTCCCCAATCCCTAGTCCATCTCTGTTTGTAGGACAAGGCTGCTGCTCAATTAGCTGCACCTGTAGCCTGTATATAAAAAGGTGCAGACACAGTGTGTGAACTCTCACCCCTGACTCAGACCGGAGACTACTAAGTCTGGAGTAGCCTGTATTCTATGTGAGTAAAGACCTGTGTTACTTTGTGTCCAGTGCCTGGTAGGAAGGCACTTGGTATAGTTAGATAATATCTTGTTTAGTTAGTGCTCAGACGAGCAGGATTTATTTTGTATTTTGCCTTGTTGTACAAGAGGCTGTTTCTTTGACAAGAATAAAACACAGGCAAAAGCCCTGTTATGAACTTTAATGCACGGTGTCCCTGTCTCTGGCTACTAAGAAACCGCTGTACCAACCTCTCCTGATGCTAAACCCTCACATATGGTGGCCAATGCGGGCACGGTCTTAAAGAGACATACACCTGTTTAAAAGTACTTTTGCTGCTCCAAGCGGAAAATTGTTGCTAGGGGTAACAACACAATTTTTTTTTTTTCCCGAGAGTGCTTGGAAGTGTATGTCTTGGGTGAAGGCGGCAACAGGGCTAGAAAAAGAGACTGTTAAAATGGATGAAATACTTAAACAGCTGATTCAGGCTAATATCAACCAGGGGAAGATAAGCACAGCTCTGCAAGAAGCCAGCGCGACTCAGCGAATGGTGCATGAGGAAGCCATGCGTGCACAGGCTGAAACCAATATTCTGCTGGGTGAAGCCCACAGACTGGCCTTAAAAGAACAGCAGCAAATTAATCGCCATTTGCAAGACCAAATTCAGGCCCCAGTGGAGAGGTCAGCAGGGCCTCATGGTTTGCGCCAAACCACTCGTGCAGCGGTACAGACATCTCTGCAGAAGATGACACCCACCAACGACGTTGAGGCCTATCTCATGGTGTTTGAGCGAGTGGCAGAACGAGAGAAGTTATCTTCAGATCAGTGGGCAGCAGTGGTGGCACCTTTCCTTACCGGAGAGCCACAAAAGGCGTACTTTGATCTCAATGAGCAGGATGCCAAGGATTTCTCCAAGCTGAAGGGTGAGATCCTTGCCCGTCTGGGTGTTAATATGAATGTGCGTGCTCGACGAGTGCACAACTGGACTTTTGTGGAACACCTACCTGCCCGATCACAAATGTATGATCTTGTCCATCTTGCAAGGAAATGGCTACAGCCAGAGGAATCAACCCCTGCACAGATCGTGGAGAGAGTGGTGCTTGACAAATACATCCGCTCCTTACCACCGAAGGTTCAGCGTTGGGTCGGTCAAGGAGATCCTACAGATGCGGAACAGCTGGTGAACCTGATTGAAAGGTACAGAGCTACTCAGGATCTACTCCAAGAAGTACCGCCTGGATGTTCTAACCCCAGGAACAGCAAATCTTGCGGAGCACCCGGTAAGACTGTTCCATTTACTAGAGGGGTGAGAAATGTCTTTAAGGGAGGTGGCTCAGAAGGGGAGCAGACGGAGGGAAGAAATCCCAGAGAGACACTGAAGGCCAGACCAGGGTCTCAAGTTGGGGACCGGGGCCGCATACAGTGCTGGCGGTGTTATGGACCTGGGCATATTGCTGCCAATTGTCCCCTGACTACTGAGCCAATGGAGTGTGATGCAGCAAGGCGAATATCCTTGTTTGCACGTCCTGTTTGTTCTGCTGAGACGGTTTACGAGACTGAACAACAAATGTGTGTCGTAAAAGTGGAAGGGTGTACTGTGAGTGCCTTGCTGGATTCTGGGAGTCTGGTTACCCTGGTGCATGCCAGCCTGATAGACCCTGGAACATTCAGAGGACATAGTATAGGGGTCCTGTGCATTTATGGGGTCACTAAAGAATACCCCACCGCTTTGGTCACTCTAGAGACTTCCTGTGGAACCGCTTGCCATGAAGTGGGTGTGGTCAAGTCCCTGATGCACAGTGTGATCCTGGGGAGAGACTTCCCAGTGTTCTGGGACTTGTGGAGGAAGAAAGATGTAACCTCCACTGTAAATGTTAATGATGGTATTAATGTGTGCGCTGTGATTAGCCCAGAACCCTTTAACGAGGATGCTGAGGTGCCAGCAGTAGGGGTGACCACTGAGCCTGATAAATTTCCTCTGGCTGTTTTTGCTGGTTAAACAGATGAGCAGGAGGAAATTTCTGATATACCAGAGTTAAATGTATCACGTAACAATTTTGGGACTGCTCAACTTAGCGATCCCACATTGGTAAAAGCCAGGGAAAATACTAAGTTATTAAATGGAGTGCCTCAACATCCAGGGGCTTATAAGGTGTTTCCACATGTGGCGGTTAACCAGGATTTACTGTATCGGATACATAACATACGTGGGGAGGTTGTTGAACAGCTGGTGATACCCCAACCGTATCGTAGAACGGTGTTGGACCTGGCTCATAAACACGTGCTAGGTGGACATCTAGGTTGTGAAAAGACCAGAGAGCGTATCTTACAACGATTCTTCTGGCCGGGGGTATATACGGAAGTTCAGAGGTATTGCGAGTCCTGCCCGGAATGTCAGATAACGGCTCCTATGCCACATTTTAGGAGTCCGCTGGTGCCTTTGCCTATCATTGGGATCCCTTTTGAAAGAATTGCCATGGATCTGGTTGGCCCTTTAGTCAAATCCTCTAGAGGACATCAATATATCCTAGTGGTGTTGGACTATGCCACACGCTACCCTGAGGCAGTCCTTTTGCGAAATTCCTCTTCAAAAGCCATTGCAAGAGAGTTGTTTTACATGTTTTCCCGTACTGGTTTACCTAAAGAAATCCTTACCGATCAGGGAACTCCCTTTATGTCCAAAATCACCAAGGAATTATGTAAACTGCTGAAAATTAAACACCTGCGTACCTCTATATACCACCCTCAAACTGATGGTCTTGTCGAAAGATTCAATAAGACATTAAAAGGCATGTTGAGGAAGGTGGTTAGTAAGGATGGGAAGGATTGG
The DNA here is from genome assembly GCF_050947455.1 of Rhinoderma darwinii. Classification (NCBI taxonomy): domain Eukaryota; kingdom Metazoa; phylum Chordata; class Amphibia; order Anura; family Rhinodermatidae; genus Rhinoderma; species Rhinoderma darwinii. The sequence goes on from NC_134689.1 coordinate 272,922,484, forward strand.
GACTGTCTTCTGCCCTATTTGATGTTCGCTGTACGTGAAGTTCCTCAATCATCCACAGGGTTTTCTCCTTTTGAACTTGTATATGGCAGACAACCCCGTGGTCTCCTGGACATAGCCAAGGAAACCTGGGAGCAAGAGTCCACACCTTATAGGAGTGTAATTGAGCATGTCACGTTGATGCAAGACCGAATCACTGCGGTCATGCCGATAGCTAAGGAACACTTGGAGCAAGCTCAGGATGCTCAGTGTAGGGTGTATAACCGAACTGCTAAAGTTAGAAATTTTAACTCTGGTGATCGAGTGTTGGTCTTAGTGCCAACCATAGAAAGCTAATTTCTTGCTAGATGGCAAGGGCCGTATGAGATAATTGAAAAGGTGGGGGATGTAAATTATAAAGTTTACCAACCAGGTAAAAGGAAGACAGTGCAGTTATACCATGTAAACTTAATTAAGCCATGGAAAGAAAGAGAGACCCTCGTAGCAGTAAGTACCCCCTATAGTCTTAACCCAGATGTGTATGTGTCAGAATCCCTCGCAAAGCCACAGAAACAGGAGACAAAAGAGTTTGTGCAGAGAAACACAGACGTGTTTTCAGAACTGCCAGGACAGACTAGTATAATAAAACATGACATTGTGACCGAGCCTCAGGTTCGGGTCCACTTGAAACCCTACAGAGTCCCTGAAGCTCGCAGACAAGCCATATCTGAGGAGGTCAAGAAAATGCTAGACCTTGGGATTATTGAAGAGTCAAAAAGTGAGTGGTCAAGTCCCATTGTATTGATTCCGAAACCAGATGGGTCATTACGTTTCTGTAACGACTTCCGCAAGTTAAATGAGATGTCAAAGTTTGACGCATACCCAATGCCAAGAGTTGACGAGTTAATAGAGAGACTGGGCCATTCAAGGTATTTTTCAACACTTGATTTAACCAAAGGCTATTGGCAAGTACCCCTCACGGAGGGCGCCAAAGAGAAAACTGCGTTCATCACCTCGGATGGTCTGTTTCAATATATTTGTTTACCATTTGGGCTACATGGGGCTCCAGCGACCTTTCAAAGGTTAATGGACATAGTCCTCAAACCCCATAGTCGGTATGCCTCGGCATATCTAGACGACATTATAATCTTTAGTGATGACAGGGAAAGCCACTTACCAAAAGTACAAGCAGTACTAAACTCCCTCAGAGCCGCGGGGTAAACAGCAAACCCAAAGAAATGTTCATTAGGCTTGGAGGAAGCACGGTATCTGGGGTACATAATTGGGAGAGGGGTGATAAAGCCACAGGTCAACAAAGTTGAGGCTATCCAAAACTGGCCCCAGTCCTCAACCAAAAAGCAGGTCAGAGCTTTTCTAGGAATTGTAGGTTATTACCGCAGGTTCATTCCAAACTTTGCCAGCACAGCAGCGCCCCTGACAGATCTTACCAAGGGAAGTAAGTCTGTCATGGTCAAGTGGGACACGAAGGCTGAAAGCGCCTTTCAAGAGTTGAAACTGGCCCTGTGTAACCAACCAGTCTTAGTCACTCGTGACTTCAAAAAGGAGTTTGTTGTCCAAACTGATGCTTCTGATGTGGGGCTCGGAGCAGTTCTGTCACAAGAGGTGGGTGGTGAGGAACATCCTGTGACCTATTTGAGCAGAAAACTTACCCCGGCTGAGAAAAACTATAGCATAGTTGAATGGGAGTGCTTGGCAATTAAGTGGGCACTTGAGTCCCTGAGATATTATTTATTGGGTCGTCGGTTTAGGTTGGTTACAGACCACTCTCCTCTTACGTGGATGTGTCAAGCTAAAGAGAGAAATGCAAGAGTTACACGGTGGTTTCTTACTTTGCAGAACTTCAAATATACTGTGGAACACAGAGCAGGAAAACTGCAGGGCAATGCTGACGCTTTGTCTAGGACACACTGCCTTGTAGCTAAATGTGTCCGATCCCACGGGCTCGAACAGAGGAAGAGGGTATGTGAGACAGTGACAGGTAAAGTCATTGAGGGAAGGTACATTTCCCCTAGAATCCTGTCATATGTATCCTAGGCTCCAGAGAATGAGTATTTTTTGCAATAGAAAGCTCTAGCTTTCCAATCTCGGCTTAAGGAAAAGCCGTAAAAAGGGCCTGGAGTTGGATTGGGGAAGAGCAGGGCAGGTTCCCCAATCCCTAGTCCATCTCTGTTTGTAGGACAAGGCTGCTGCTCAATTAGCTGCACCTGCAGCCTGTATAGAAAAAGGTGCAGACACAGTGTGTGAACTCTCACCCCTGACTCAGACCGGAGACTACTAAGTCTGGAGTAGCCTGTATTCTATGTGAGTAAAGACCTGTGTTACTTTGTGTCCAGTGCCTGGTAGGAAAGCACTTGGTATAGTTAGATAATATCTTGTTTAGTTAGTGCTCAGACGAGAATAAAACACAGGCAAAAGCCCTGTTATGAACTTTAATGCACGGTGTCCCTGTCTCTGGCTACTAAGAAACCGCTGTACCAACCTCTCCTGATGCTAAACCCTCACAAGGGGTATAGTGTGCATTTAGACCCCAAGGCTGGCGTTATGGGGGGGCAAACTGGGCAATTGCCCAGGACCCCTGCCAACCTGGCGCGTAGGAGGGCAGTCACATAAGCAGGGCCATGGACTTATTTGTATCCACGTCCTTAGGATGCTGATACAATTGACAGCTCTGGCGAGGCAAGGGAACCGTTAGTTCTCTTCCCCGCCACTCGGCGCTTTCTTGTGCCGCAGCCGGCAAGATGACGTCATTGCGCTGCCTGCGTCTTTCCACTGGAGCAGGCCTGGTCAGAAGAAACCAGGCCTGCATCGCTGGTGGAGTGGATGGCATGGGAACCCGGACAAGTGAGTGTGGCACTATCTACAGGGAAATTATCTTGATGCTGAGGCACTACAGGGGGTAGTACGGAACTATACTGGGGGCAGAGTGGTGCTATCTACGTGGGCACTGTGGCACTATTTACATGGGCATAGGGCACTGTGTAAAGGGGGAAGTGTGTGGCACTATCCACAGGGGCACTGTGACACTGTGTGGCACTATCTACAGGGGGCACAAAGGGGGCATTATTACGGTGTGTGTGGGTCACAAAGGGACACAGTTACTGAGGGGGCACTTTTATTGTGTCAAGCACCAAGTGATCATTATTACTCTCTGGGGCGCTGTGGATGGCGAATTTGTTTAGGTGGGGAGAATGCTAGAAAAGCGAAAAACCAACATGTCTGTGTGTCAAATTCTGCAGATATAAGTCATGGCTGGAAGAAGTTGTCATGGCGGTATGGGACAGATGGAGAGGAAAAGTAAAAAGAACAACTCCCATCAGATCTTTACTTAGAACTCTGTGTTGTGATGTGCCCCTTTTATTCCTCCTGGAAATGTATGAATAATGCCTGGCCTGCATGGAGATGTTGTAGGTCTGGCCTGCTGTAGCTCCATAGTTAAAAATAATTAGTTGCACTACAAAAAGTAGCGCAACTAATAATTTTTAACTACGGAGCTACAGCTGCAGTACTAAGCAATACATTAAGTTGCAGGCAATCTTGTGGACTGCAGCTGTCACTTGATAAATAAAATCAATCAGTAATGCTGAAGGAAGTCTCTGTGTAGACCAGACCAAATTGACAACTTAGTGTTACCATTCCCCTTGTCAATAGTACGTGTCCCTACACAGTGTGATACTGTCAGCACTGATTAAACACTGTCAGTGTGTAGGGACACAGCCCTATGACAAGGGGAATGGTAACAGCCATTGGTCAATTTATTCATACATTTCCCGGAGGAATAACAGAGGAATGGCACAACGCAGAGATCTAAGAAAAGATGCTCCAGAATTGTTATTTCCTAGGAAATATAAGTTTTTCTTAAAACCATGTCAGGGGAGGTGACAAATACTCTTTGTTATATATTTTTCAGGTAACTGCATTTGATCAGTACTGTATTCTCCTGTATGGTCTACAAGAGGGGTCTCAAGCACGCGACCCGCGGGCCGCATGCGGCCCCTGGGGCTGTCATCTGCGGCCCGCGGGACACAGAGCCGCTAGTATCGGCTTTGCTCCGAGACTCTTGAATTCCCTGACATCGCTGTCCACATATGAACAGCGATGTCTGGGGCTTCCCCAGAGCCGGAGTCCCGTGCAGAGCGCTAGTATCGGCTCTGCTCCGGGACTCTGTGGAATTCCCTGACATCGCTGCCCATATATGGACAGTGTGTCATGGTCTTCCCCAGAGCGGAGTCCCGGGCATCTGCGGAGGGCACTGTGGCAGCATCTACGGAGGGCACTGTGGCAGCATCTACAGAGGGCACTGTGGCAGCATCTACAGAGGGCACTGTGGCAGTATGTACAGAGGACACTGTGGCATTATCTAGGGGTGTGTTGCATTATCTACAGAGGGCACTGTGGCAGCATCCACAGAGGGCACTGTGGCAGCATCCACAGAGGGCACTGTGGCAGCATCCACAGAGGGCACTGTGGCAGCATCCACAGAGGGCACTGTGGCAGCATCCACAGAGGGCACAGCGGGAGCATCCACCGAGGGCACTGTGGCACTATCTAAAAAGGGGCTTCCCAATCTTGACATGTGTGCTAACTGAGCCGCCGGACTGCATTTAGTGACACTTAAGCTGGATTGTTGAAATAAGCACGTGGAGAAATATCTCAAATTTTAAACCTAGCGGTATTATTATAGTAATGTAGTATTATTATTATAGTAATATAGTGTTATAGTAGTTCAAATAACTAATTGATTAACAATAATTTTGTATTGTATCAAATTTGAAATTAATGCGGCCCGTCAACTTCCCATTTTTTCTATGCGGCCCACTTACCCGGCCGAGTTTGAGACCCCTGGTCTACAGTGTGACAATACTCTGCAGTCCCCCAGTGTAGAACTGGTATCTGACCACGATATGATCATTGTGTAGTCTGCAGCGTGGTAATACTCCGCAGAGCATTGTGTACAGTTGGTATGTGACCACTATATGATCACTGTATGGCCATATTATTGGTATGTTGGTGATTGTATAGCAGTAGTGTACTGTTGTCCCTAACTGAAAAATCGATGCCTGTCCTTGAACATGTGATTAGGCCTTTCTATATTCCTCGTTTGTTTTCCTCCTTGTGTTGATGGCGTGTTTTACATATTTAAGGAAGTTGCGAGCGGCGTAACAAAATAAAGTAAAATGTGCATGTTGCTTCACCCCCATAGATTTACAATACTTGATAATAGTAATAGTCGGCATGTAATATATAGTAAAGGGGAAGGGGGGTCTCTAACCTGCATGTAATATATAGTAATGAGGGAGGATTTCTCTAGCCTGCATGTAATATACAGTAATGGGGGAGGGAGTTCTGTAGTCTGCATGTAATATATAATAATGAGGGAGGGGGTCTCTAACCTGCATGTAATATATAGCAATGGTGGAGGGGGTTCTGTAGCTTGCATGTAATATATAGTAATGAGGGGGGAGGTCTCTAGCCTGCATGTAATATATAGTAATGGGGAAGGGGGGTCTCTAACCTGCATGTAATATATAGTAATGAGGGAGGATTTCTCTAGCCTGCATGTAATATAAAGTAATGAGGGAGGGAGTTCTGTAGCCTACATGTAATATATAATAATGAGGGAGGGGTCTCTAACCTGCATGTAATATATAGCAATGGTGGAGGGGGTTCTGTAGCCTGCATGTAATATATAGTAATGAGGGAGGACGTCTCTAGCCTGCATGTAATATAAAGTAATGGGGGAGGGAGTTCTTTAGCCTGCATGTAATATATAATAATGAGGGAGGGGGTCTCTAACCTGCATGTAATATATAGTAATGGGGAAGGGGGTTCTGTAGCCTGCATGTAATATATAGAAATGGGGGAGGGGGTTTCTAGCCTGCATGTAATATATAGTAATGTGGAGGAGGTCTCTAGCCTTCATGTAATATATAGTAATGAGGGAGGGGGTCTATAGCCTGCATGTAATATATAGTAATGGGTGGGGAATGGGGTTCTCTAGCCTGCATGTAATATATAGTAATGGGGGAGGGGGTCTGTAGCCTGCATGTCATATATAGTAATGGGGAAGAGGTCTCTAGCCTGCATGTAATATATAGTAATGAGGGAGGGGGTCTGTAGCCTGCATGTAATATATAGTAATGGGTGGGGAAGGGGGTTCTCTAGCCTGTGTGTAATATATAGTAATGGGGGAATGAGTTCTGTAGCCTACATGTAATATATTGTAAAGGGGGAGGGGGTCTCTAACAACCATATCATATATAGCAATGGGGTAGGGCAGGGCCGCCATCAGGAATTTCTGGGGCTCATACAGCCAAAGAGATTTATGGAGGTGGGGGGGCAGAAAGTGTGGCACTCGCGTTTGTACGCTATACGCAGTAACTGATTTTGTTACTAACGTCAAGTTACAGTGAACGAAACCCTGGTTGTCAGTGACGGGTTGATACCCTGGATTTTATTGAATTCAGCCAAAACGTATCCCACTGCATGGCATACAATGGGATACGTCGCCTGGGGAATGGTCCTGGGGAAACTCCTGAGGTCACTGTCTATAACTGAACAGAGACGTCAGGAGCTTTCCATGGGCCAAAGTCCACAGGCAGAGTGCTTGTGCTCTGCCTGGGGACTCCAGCATTGGGAAGCTCCTGACATCACTGTCCATATAGTGTTGTCAGGAGCGGTATACATTTTTTTGTGGGATCTCTCAGGACGGAATAGCATATTCATTCCATCCTTCAAAAAAAAAGGTATGCTGAAGTATACCAACCCAACAGAGACCAAAAGGATATAATGGAGCCCTATGAACATATTTATTGTGTATGTCGGGAGCTTTTCCGATGTACAAGATAAACATTGGGCGACAACACGATGTGGAGTGCGTCTTAAGAAAGGGTGAAGCACTTGCGAGGATGTAAAAAGCCTATACTTACCATACCACACGCCTCTCTGACGTCTTGCAGCCCAGCCTCCTGGGATGACGTTTCATCCCATGTGACCGTCACATGGGATGAGACATCATCCCTGAAGGCCGGGCTGGACGCAGAAGCACAGAGTTCTGTGTTAGTTTAAGCTTTTTTTTTTTTTCTGAGTTGCAATTTTTCTGTGGCAAAATTGCAGCTTTTCTGCGGCAAAACTAACAGCATCTGCTATTTGTTGCGGGTTTTACCTCCCCATAGAATTCAATGGAAAAAATCTCACAACAGAAAGCAGCGACATGCTGTGGATTAAGTGCATTTTTTATGCAGCGTGCGGATGAGATTTGTTCAAATGTCATCCACCCTGCTGCTACTTATTACTCTGCAGATTTCCAGAAATGAAATCCATGGCCGAAAATCCATAGTGTTTATGGTACGCATGAACTTACCCTAAAAGCCTTATTCACACATCTGTTTTCGGTCTGTGATATACAGACCGCATGTCGGACGCATTTCCCGGACCGAACACAGTTCAGGCAGCAGGGCTCCTAGCATCATAGTTATGTATAACGCTAGGTGTCCCTGCCTCCCCGTGGGAATACTATCCCATACAGGCTAGTATTCATACATAACTATAACGCTAGGAGCCCAGCTCCCTGAACTGTGTTCGGTCCGGGAAATGAGACCGACATGTGGTCCGTATATCGCAGACTGAACACGGCTATGTGAATAAGGCCTTACAGACTTTCCTAAGGATTTGCAGCAAATTAACCTTTTGCATTGTAAAGGTTGAAATGCGGGACAATTTTTCAACATGATAGGCATGCTGCTGATTTAAAAATCAGCAGAATGCCCTAAAGCCCATGCAGATCTTTTTTCTGCTGCATGTGCATGGGGTTTAGAAAACCCCATTCACATGAGTTGTATTGTAATTTCTAGTGGATTTACAGTGCGCAATCCGCAACGAATTAGGAGACAAATCCACCACGCCTGAAGTGGCCTTAGGGTCTATTCACACAATGCAGTCAAATCCTATTTTTTTGGCATGATCTTTGCAAAATAGCAGCAAAAACGTGATTTGACTGCACTGTGAGACTATAGCCTAAAAGCACTGTTTTTTTTATGTTTTGTGCCCTTTTTTTATGCAATTTTTGTAATTGCAGCACAATTGAGTCGGTTTTGGAAATCCGCAGGTGCACATATACTTTGCTATAACCAATGTTTAACACTAAATACGCAGGTACAACCGCTTCGGAAAAAAACTTAGCGTTTCCGCAGCAATATGAGCAGGAGAAACGCACTATTTGGTGCGGATTTATGTGACAGATTTACCAACGTTGTTCTAGAGATTCTGCTGCAGATGTTCTGTATCCTGTGTGTGGGAACTTACCCTTAGGGTATGTGCACACGTAGTGACCAAAAACGTCTGAAAATCCAGAGCTGTTTTCAAGGGAAAACAGACCCTGCTTTTCAGACGTTTTTTGACCAACTCGCATTTTTCGCGGCGTTTTTCGCGCCGTTTTCGCGGCGTTTTTTACGTCCGTTTTTGGAGCTGTTTTCATTGGAGTCTATGAGAAAACAGCTCCAAAAACGTCCAAAGAAGTGTCCTGCACTTCTTTTGACGAGGCTGTATTTTTACGCGTCGTCGTTTGACAGCTGTCAAACGACGACGCGTAAATAACAGGTCGTCTGCACAGTACGTCGGCAAACCCATTCAAATGAATGGGCAGATGTTTGCCGACGTATTGTAGCCCTATTTTCAGACGTAAAACGAGGCATAATACGCCTCGTTTACGTCTGAAAATAGGTCCTGTGAACCCAGCCTAAGTATACCCTAAAGTTATTGTACCGTTTACCGAATACCATTTAAGGTAATCGGTAAAGAGCATAATTCTTTCTTCTTTTTCTTTTTTTAACTATGATGAAATTGCTTTTTTATGTATTTCCCCATTTTAAAAAAAATTATATATCTTGTTTTTACCAGAGACAGCAGAATAAAAAGTTGTGAAATAGGTGTGAAGCTTCTTAGAAGAGAAGTTCTGTTTTTTGTCATTGCATAAACAAAAGTGCCTTTTTCTTGTGCATCTTGATGTGTACATTTTCCTACACTGAATCCTGGCACAAAAAATAATGCTATTAGGGTATGTTCACACGTCAGATTTTTAGCGCAAATTTCTGCCACTGTTCCATACATCTGAACAGAGTTTCTAAAATCCATGCACAAGCTGCAGAAACAACCCGATTCAGATGTATGAAAGATTTTCAGTCGCTGATATCTCTGCAACAAATCTGCAATGTGTCAATTTATCCTGAAGCCACTATCAGCCAGAAGTATTATGGGTGCTTTTTTGCACCCTTATTACGGATGCAAAGCCTATGGTGATCTAGCTCTAGTTCTAATGAACCAATGGAGATCTGGGTTTTGCATCTGTAATATGGGCGCAAAAATGCACCCATATTATGCCCATCTAAAAGCAGCCTTAGACCACGGCTACTCGCAGACTTTTTGTATTTATATTTTCTGATTTTAACTATTAAGTGACAAGTGCAGTCCACAGGAGAGCACTGTGTTGCATACAACTAAAACTATGCCTCTGGACTGCAGCTGTTTCTCAATACAAGGGTATGTTCACACAAGGCAGATACGCTGCATAAAAGCACAAAGCGCAATCTGCACTGGTCGCCGCAGGAAATTCCGGCCAAAAAAACGCACCAAAAATGTGGTAACGTTTTTCGGCCAGAATGTCCGCTGCGGTAAACTGCACCTAAGAAAAAAACTGTTTCATACTTACCCATAGCCATCCTGTAGTCCGGCCTCCTGGGATGACATTTCATCCCATGTGACCGTTGCAGCATCCCAGGAGGCCGGCCTAGACGAAGAAGCACAGCATTCTGGGTAAGTATAAGTTGTTTTTTTTTCTGAGTTGCAATTTTTGCAGCAGAATATGAGCTTTCTCGTCGCAAAAAAACCGCAACATCTGCTATTTCTTGCGGGTTTTGCCTCCCCATTGAATTCAATGGGGAAAACCTGCAACAAGAAAGTAACGATTGCGCAAATACAATTGACATGCTGCAAATTTAAAAAACCACACCACAGGTCCATTTCTGAGCGTTTTTTCCAGCTTATCATTTACGCTGCATGTGGATGAGATTTGTTCAATTCTCATCCACTCTGCTGCTACTGTATAATGCTGCAGATTTTCTGTAACAAAATCCGCTGCGGAAAAAACTGTATTTACGCCACATGTGAACCCGGCCTTAAAATTTGAAAATCAGACTATAAAAAGTCTTTGGGGGAGATTTATTATGCCTGTTTTGCGCAAAAATTAGCAGATTTTTTTATTTTTAAGACGCTTTTTCAAAAAAGTGTGCAAGGCTAAGCGGGATGGGGTAGGGCCACCCACCACGTGACAAATTTACAAAAATTTACGTTAGAAATGTGCATAAATTATAGGGGAAATCTACGCCAGTTCATAGATGGCTTAGATTTCCGTTTGTGGCACATGGACAGCACAAGTTGCTACAAACTGCATATGACTCCTAATAAATTTAGCACATAGATAGATAGATAGATAGATAGATAGATAGATAGATAGATAGATAGATAGATAGATAGATAGATAGATAGATAGATAGATAGATAGATAGATCTAAATTCTTCATAATATTCTAGCTTGAATATTAAAATGCTATAAATATGAATCACTAATATTCTATTTTAGAGGTTATTTAAGTGCTCGCTGAACTATCTATAAAATATCCGCCATAAGCATAATCTTTAGGAATATGATCAATAATCCGCAAGTGTATAAGCTAATAATTATACATCCAAAACCTACAAGACTTCTAGTATCCATTAGGAATTAATGATGTCACTGGAGCAAACACTTTAACCATAATATAAGAAACATTAATTTCTCATTTGTGAATAGTTCTGTCCTCTTGGTTTTGTTGTGATTTGTTTTTGAAATTTGTGTTTTTACTCAATTTGGATCGTTCATACCATATTTTATTTTTTTATTTTTTTCAACTGTGTATTTATTGAAAAGATTTTCGGTTACAATAAGAAAGAAAATAAGCAAACAGTATTCTGCGATATGAACTGTGAACAAGATAATAATGAAAGCATAGTATTAAAATACTTCCAAAAATATATCAAAATAAGCTAAGCATATGTACAGCATATAAAAAGTAACAATATACCAGGTAGAGAATGACAGTTCACATGCTTCTGTAATAGTCAATAAAACAAATATACGCAATACACACATAACAAGACAGGGAATACAATAGGGATGGAAGGGGAAAGTGAAGAAAAAAAGAAAAGAGGGGGGTTTGCAGAACACCATGACCTGTCGTTCCAGTCACAGCGAAAATAGAGATTCATCATCATCTACAGATGATATGTGATAGAAAGCAGATCCCAAGGGTGCCAAACATTCGAGAAGTCCTCTAGGCGGTCAAGAATTACCACAGTAAGATGCTCTAGACATCTAATATCTTTAATTCTGGAGTACAAATCAGTAATCATGGGAGGGGCAGGTTGTTTCCAGCAGCAGGACATTTAGCAGATATGATAAAGGTTCTAGTGGGATGTCTAATTGAAGTATACTGAGTCTAGCTTCATCCCAGAAGGGTCCTATTCTCGGACACTCCCTAAATATATAGAACAAAGAGCCCCTTGCATTTTGACATCTCCAACAACTAGCATGGAGTGCAGGGTTTAAGTGATGGAGGAATTCAGCTGTATGGTACCAGTGCATCAACACTTTATATTTATTCTCCCTATAGATCGTATATACTGAAGTTTTAGCAGACCCGCTCCAGATAGTTTGCCATGAAGTAATGGAAATTGGTCTACCCAAGTACCTCTCCCAGTGAAGCATGTAAGAATTTCTGGGCAATTGGCCAGGTGTTGGATTAAGTAGGATGTTGTAGATAGAGGTGAGACCTTTAGTAGATGCAACCAGTCTACATAAATGTTCAAACTGTAGGGATAAATACTGGATGACCACGAAAGAGTGAGTTAGCATAGTACATTATGAGTATCTAGTGACTTTGTGGACAACCGTGTCGTCTGGCTATTAGAAAAGTTCGGGTGAAAGAGAAAAGATGTCAAAGAGCAGTTTGTGAAAGAGAGGAAATAGCCTGGAGCATGTTTTTCAAACATCACGTGTGTGCATCTTGAGGTCCAATTAGAAATTATTAGGAGGGGATTATGGGTTCTTCTTCAAAAGAGAATTTAGTGTAAGCCGCTAAGGTAGACCATACCGGGATACGCCGTAGATGAGAGGCCCAATAGTAGTAGGGAATATTTGGAACTGGTAGCCAGCATGACCGACTTTGTGCTTCGATTTCTCTTGCGCGCCCATATAAACCGCAGTAAGGTCACTTGAATCACTTTTAAATCACCCATGGGTACAGGAATAGGAAGCATTTCAAATAGATAGAGCAGTCATCTTGACCACAGAAATACAGCCAAAAAAATGACGGGGGCTATTTCAGCCATTTATCCAACAAGTTGCGTATATTTCTGTACATAGGGGGGAAATTCTATGTATGGAAGGAATGATATGTAGGTGTCAGCTGGACCCGTAGATAATTGAGGGAGTCAGATTGCCACTGGAATGGGAAATTAGCCTTCAGCTGTTGCAAGGAGTCATGGGGGGGATATGCAAGGGAAGTGCTTTGGTTTTAGTGGTTTTCCCCTTGTATCCAGAAATACGGTCAAAATCCTGCAGAAGAGCGTGGAGATAAGGGAGTGTAGTATGCAATTGAGTAAGGGTAAGCAAAATGTCATCCGCAAAAAGGGACAGCTGAAATTCTCTGTCTCGAACCTTCACACTTCTAATATCAGGATGTGACCGTATAGCAGCAGCCAAGGGTACAATAGAAAGGGCAAAGAGGAGTAGGGACAGGGGGCATCCTTCCTATGTGGAAGTTTAATTGTAGCTGTTGGTTAGAATAGAGATGAGTCAAAGCGGCCAGGAAGGGACCAGAGAGGCCAAAAGCCATTGAAAAAGAGAACATGAACGTACGCCCTAGGCGATCAAATGATTTTTCAGCATCAAGACTCAGCAGGAGGGTGTGTTCTGACGTCCTGTTTGTCACATAGATAAGGTCTATAGTTCTCCGAGTATTGTTCCCTCCCTTGTCAGAACAGGACAAATCCCGCCTGATCTTTGTGGATCAGAGATGGCAGCCAGCCATTGAGACGCGTGGCTAAGGTTTTAGTGGACAATTTGAGGTCAGCAATGCAATGGGTCTCTAATTCTTACAGTCCGTCTGATCCTTTCCAGGCTTAGGTATTAAAGTAATGAAAGAATGTAACATAGTAGAAGGGATAGGATTCCCAGCCATAAAAGAATTGAAGATAGGAGAAGTCGAGGTAGGTGTTCAGGGCTGTATAGTTTGTAATAGAGATAAGTCAGGCCCTCTGGGCCCCTAGATTTCCCACTCGGGAAGACCTTAATAAAAGTATTTATCTCCTCCACGATGATGGGTTAATTAAGGGAGGCGAGTTCCGCAGGGGAGAGAGAGGAAAGATGACAAGACTGAAGAAATGAGCGTAAGCGATGTACCCTGCCATCCGGATCACTGGGCAAACTGTCCAGTAAAGAGTATAGTTTAGAAGTAAAGAGTATAGTTTAGAATAATAACCATGAAATATGCCAGCAATAGCATCTGGATCATATGTCACACGTCCATCGCCTACCCTAAGGGCATACAGAGTCGATTGCTCAGTCTGGTCACGTAGTTGTTTGGCAAGAATTGTGTGGGGATTGTTACCCCTTTCGTAATACCTCTGTTTGGTGTAGAGGAGCATCTTGTCCACTGTACGAAGTAGTATTATTTTAATATTCAGGTATATTGTTATTTAACTGTTTCATCACGGTGTCAAACCCTGTCTGATCGCTGAGATAAAAGGCTAATGCATACAGTAACGCCCTGTGCACAGAGATTGTACGGCAGCATACAGAGGATTAAGGCAAAGCCGTACAGCCTCTTTGCAATGTAAGCTCTGTCAAATCCAGTATGTATGGAGATATTCTCCCCTAGAAGTAATGCTATTAAGGTATAAAAACTCTTGAGTCCAATGGACCATGCCATTTTTTTCTCTGTTGGATTTATGCGAAATACCACAATGTAAAATTGAAGGCATTTGAAGGGACAGTAGAGGCCTCATTGACCTCTTTGCCAGCCCTATTATGCTCTGTACAAAACTGGGCTGAATTATGGCCAAGCCCTTATTGTGCAAGTTTTTATACTGTCAGAAAAGCAGAAACATATTTGTAGTCCTATTTGAAGGGTATTTATGTTCACCACAGAGTAGGCACGGGATGAATCACTTCCTTCTTTCTTCATGTGTTTTTCTTTCTAGATCACTTCATACTCTGCATTGGTAACAATATTTGATTTTGTATCCGATTCAGAACAGTGAGTACCATATAAAGATGAATTTGTGAGCTCTACAAAATATTCATTATCTGGCATTGGGTTTTGTGCCAGTGCATTGTTGGGTTCACTCACTGCATAGGGCATACCTGTAATGAAGAAAAGGACTCCTTATTTTGCAATATTATTTAGCATATTATTATTATTATTTTGTCTGTTATAATGTGCAAAATAAATTATGACCATTTTCAGATACACAGGATGTGTATTTATTTGGTCTCTACTAATGGTGAGCTGCTGAGGCACTCTGGTTGGTAAGAGAGGTACAATTTAAGGCCACTTTCACATGGACCTATTTTGGCCAGTATATTGCATGTGTATTTTTAAGCCAAAACCAGGAGTGGTCCAAAACACAGAAGAGGTGCAAATCTTCCCATTATACTTTTTCTGTTTTTATTTTCTCTTCCCTTTTAGGACTCCCACACATGTGCGTGTTTGGTCCGTGATATACGGTTCGTACGTCAGCCGCATTTCCCGGATCGAACACGCTGCAGGGAGCCGGGCTCCTAGCATCATAGTTATCTATGACGCCAGGTGTCACTGCCTCTCCGCGGAACTACTGTCCATACTGAAAACATGATTACAGTACGGGACAGTTGCCCCGCTGCGAGGCAGTGACATCTAGCGTCATAGATAACTATGATGCTAGGAGACCGGCTTCTTGCAGTGTGTTCGGTCCGGGAAACGCCGGCCGACATACGGACCGTATATCATGGACAAAACACGCTCGTGTGTGAGGCTCCTTAGGGTATGTGCAAACACAAAATCAAAAATGACTGAAAATACAGACCTTACAAATACTGATGTTAAATAATGACTAAAATATTGCCTTGCGAAAGAGACCTTAAGGCCCAGTTTACATGAAGTTATTTGACAGGCAGGAAAAATCTGCCTCAAACTTCCTTCAGGAATTTTTAGGCAGATTTTTAATTGCCAGTGTTTTTTACGCTTTTTTTTCAAGTTTTTATCAGCGTTTTTTGAGCGTGGCCATTTTCAATGGGATGTCAGAGGCGAAAGCTGCTCAAAGTAAGAGCATGCCGCTTTTTTTTTTCTGCAAGCGCCCAAAAAGCCACCAGGGAAAAAGAAGCCTCTGCCTCCCATTAAAATCAATGATGGGCGATTTGGGACATTTCTTGGAGCTGATTCTGTTGTGGTTTCCACGTCAAAATCAGCACAGAAAAACTCTGTGTGAACTGATCCTTAGTGCATTTCTATGTAGTTCTGTGCTGCAGGAATTGAATAACATAATGGCAAGAAAGAGGCCTACTAGGAAGCATCAGTCTTTCATACCTGAAAGCATACCCCCAAGTGTCCCAAACTTAAAGGGACTGTCCCAGATACCCCTTCCCCATCCTACAAGGTCCCGCAAGGTCTTAGACACTTAATGGCTCAGGATACCAGATGTATTATGTCTTAGCTGGCTTAGTGCAGCCAACAGTGTGGACACCTTTAGTAAAACACCAGACAAGGCGAGTCTTCTACACGGGTTGAGGGGCACAGTGGTTTGAACTGTAGGGCACCTGCAGGGTTATAAGGCTTTACTTTATATGGGGGGCATGTGATAGGCACATATGGTGGCATGTAGCAGGCACGTTGTATGGTGTGGCATGTGGTTTGCACTTTGTATAGTGCCGTATTTGGCTATTGTTTTGTGTTATGTGGCTGTGCGAGCTGTGCAAACGCACAGGGCGCTGCAGCCTCCCAGCATGTAGGGGGCACCACTGGGCTCTGTCTCTACTCTGTGCTCTTCTCTGAGTTACACACACAGAGTAAATAAGAGCCGAGAAGCAGAGGAGGAAGCTCCGCCCACAGCCCATCCTGCACAAAGCCTGTGATCCTGTCAGCAAGGAGAGATGGTGAGTATTTATGTATGTCTGTGTGTATACAGTATGTGTCTCTATGTGTATACAGTATGTGAGTCTGTGTGTATACAGTATGTGTCTCTGTGTGTATACAGTATGTGTCTCTGTGTGTATACAGTATGTGTCTCTGTGTGTATACTGTATGTGTCTCTGTGTGTATACAGTATGTGTCTCTGTGTGTGTATACAGTATGTGAGTCTGTGTGTATAGCGTATGTGAGTGTGTGTGTGTGTGTGTGTGTGTGTATAGAGTATGTGTCTCTGTGTGTATACAGTATGTGTCTCTGTGTGTATACAGTATGTGTCTCTGTGTGTATACAGTATGTGAGTCTGTGTGTATACAGTATGTGTCTCTGTGTGTATACAGTATATGAGTCTGTGTGTGTATACAGTATGTGAGTGTGTGTATACAGTATATGAGTGTGTGTATACAGTATGTGTCTCTGTGTTTGTATGTGTATATGTTACTGTGTGTGTGTGTGTGTGTGTGTGTGTGTGTGTGTGTGTGTGCGTGTGCGTGTGCGTGTGCATGTGTGTGTGTGTGTGTGTGTGTGGCTGCATGAGTTTATGTATCTTTGTAACAGTGTGTGTTCAATATTAAAGTAGAACAGACAAAAGGAAGATATCCTATATACCCTGCTGCCCCTAAGTAACCTGCTGCACCCTATATATCCTGCTGCCCCTATATATCCTGATGCCCCCTATATAACCTGCTATCTCCTCTATACCATGCTGCCCCTTATATACCCTTCTACCCCTATATACCCTGATGCCCCCTATATACCCTGCTGCACCCTATATATCCTGCTGCCCCTTATGCACCCTGCTGCCCCTATATATCCTGCTGCCCCCTATATATCCTACTGCCCCCTATATATCCTGCTGCCCCCTATATATCCTGCTGCCCCCTATATAACCTGCTGCCTCCTATATACCCTGCTGCCCCTTATATATCCTGCTGCCCCTTATATAACCTGCTGCCTCCTATATACCCTGCTGCCCCTTATGTACCCTGCTGCCCCTTATATACCCTGCTGCTCCCTATATACCCTGCTGCCCCTATATATCCTGCTGCCCCTTCTATAACCTGCTGCCTCCTATATACCCTACTGCCCCCTATATATCCTTCTGCCCCTTATATACCCTGCTGCCCCTTATATACCCTGATGCCCCTTATATACCCTACTGCCTCTATATACCCTTCAGCCCCTATATATCCTGCTGTCCCCTATATATCCTGCTGTGCCTTATATAACCCGCTGCCTCCTATATACCATGTTTTCCCTATATACCCTGCCGCCCCTTATATACCATGCAGTCACTTATATACCCTGCTGTCCCTTTATACCCTGCTGCCACTTATATACCCTGCTGTCCCTTATATGCCCTGCGGCCCCTTATATACCCTGCTGCCCCTTATAAACACTGCTGCCCCTTATATACTTTGCTGCCCTTATATATATATGTGTGTGTGTGTGTGTGTGTGTGTGTGTGTGTGTGTGTGTGTGTGTGTTTATATGTGTCTGTGGGTATAGTTATCATCTACGACATTATCTGTACTCAGAGAGTTATCACTGTGTTATCAGCAGTGTTACATAGGACTGCAGGTAACACTACTACATAATCTGTACTCAGAGAGTTATCACTGTGTTATCTGTGGTGTTACATAGGACTGCAGGTAACATCTACGACATTATCTGTACTCAGAGAGTTATCACTTTGTTATCATCCGGTTTACATAGGACTGTAGGTAAGAATTACTGCATTATCTGTATTCAGAGAGTTATCACTGTGTGTTATATGTGGTGTTACATAGGACTGCAGGAAACATCTACGACATTATCTGTACTCAGAATGTTATCACTGTGTTATCAGCGGTGTTACATGGGACTGCAGGTAACACTACTACATTATCTGTACTCAGAGAGTTATCACTGTGTTATCTGTGGTGTTACATAGGACTGAAGATAACATCTACTACATTACTGTACTCAGTTATTACCGTGTTTTATCTGTGGTGTTACATGGGGCTGCACGTGAAATTTACGACATTATCTGTACTATCACTGTCTGTTATCTGTGGTGTTACATAGGACTGCATGTGAAATCATTATCTGTACTGGGTATATATGGGTCTGTCTTTGTGCTTGTATATATGTGCCTTTTATGCATTTGTATATGTTCCTGTCTGTGTATTTATCTGCCTGTGTGTGTGTGTGTGTGTGTGTGTGTGTGTGTGTGTGTGTGTGTGTGTGTGTGTGTGTGTGTGTGTGTGTGTGTGTGTGTGTGTGTGTGTGTGTGTGTGTTTGTACGTCCATATATTTTATTTATCTGTATGTATATATTCCAGATGTGTGTATGTATATTTGCCTGTATGTCTAAATATCTGCCTTTATGTATGTACAGTATATATGTTCCAGTATGTGCGTGTCTATATATGTGGTTCATTTTTGGCTTGTGTAGGGGTGGCTATAGAGAGTCCCGCACAGGTTGCCATCCAACCTAAGGCCGGCCCTGCCGACGCTTACCTCCCCAATGCCAAAAGGACCTGTATGCGCTGCATATACTAAACGCATACAACAAATGCAGCATGAATTGACCCTTACTACATTTTGTTAGCATACATTGTTTTACCACAATTTTTAAAATTGTTTAGTAGATTAAAAACAACTTTTAAATGCTAGGTTATCAGTTCTAGAGTTAAGGTACTTACATTCATATCCATCTTGTAGGCTTACAAGAGAACTGGAAAATAAAATAAAAATACATACATAACCAGAACATGAAAGTTGTGTTCTTATGTGTATTGTGCCTATTTGGATAAGTACACACTGCTACCTTAAAGGCCAGGATTACACACACAGTTTTGATGCAGTTTATGGTATCATTTTTTCAGCCAAACACAGGAGTAGATACAAAAGAAAAGTGATGCATCTTTTCTTTATTCCTTTTCTAACTTTTGGATGCACTTCTGGCTTTTGCAAAAAAAAAAAAACGAGTCAAACTGCACCAAAAATTGCATCAAAACGGTGTGTGAATCTGGCCTAAACAGAATTTGGCAAAATGTCTTTAAATTAGACTACCCTTACTAACACTCACCACATTGGGTAAGGAAAGGTACTGTGTGCAGAACAGTGCTTCCATCTATACTGATTAGTCAGGGGCGTAGCTAGGGGGGCAGGCGGGGCATTTGCCCCGGGCGTAACTAAGAGGGAAGATGGGGGGGCCAGGAGCGCAACGTCTATGATGGCAGCCTGCTGCATCACTGAGGGGGGGCGGTGCCACTAAAACCAGCCACCGCTACCCCCTCTTGCACTGTGCGATGAACGGCCGAGTACGTAAAGGAAAGATTGCGCAGGCTCAGGAGCTGAACCTGCGACATCATTATGTTACAGCTGACACCGTACTGTAACGGCAGGGAACAGAGCTAGCTCCGATCCCTGCCATTAATCCCTTATATGTCACGATCAAAAGCGATCGCAGCATCTTAGTGGTTTGTAACGATCGGCACAATGTGATCGTGAGGATGCCCATCGGTACTATGGCAACCGGAGGCCTATCAATGGTCTATTAGGACCCATCCAGAGACTGGACCTAATAGGCTTGCTGTCAGTGAATGACTGACAGCTCTAATGCATTGCACTACTTGGGTAGTGCAATGCATTAGAGTAAAGATCAGAGGTGCAGGCCCTCAAGTCGCCTAATGGGACAAAAAAAAATGTTGAAAAAACTTAATAAAACAGATGAATAAAAGTTTCAAGTTAATAAAAACAGTATTTTTTCCTATAATAAGTCTTTTATTATAGGAAAAAAATGAAAATGTTAAAAAAAAATACACATATTTGGTATCGCCGCGTCCGTAACGACCCAATGGATAAAACTTTAATGTTATTTTTTCCCGCACGGTGAACACCGCAAAAAAAAAAAGAAAAAATCAATGCCAGAATTGCTACTTTTTTATCACCACCCCTCCCAAAACATGGAATAAAAAGTGATCAAAAAGTCGCATGTACCCCTAAACAATGAAAAAATACAACCGGTCCCGCAAAAAACAAGCCCTTACACAGCTTTTTTTACTCAAAAATAGAAAAGTTATGGCTCTCAGAACATGGTGACAAAAAAGAAATAAAAAACAAAAAACAAAAGTGATTTTATTGTGCAAACGCTGAAAAACGTACAAAAACTATATACATTTGGTATCGCCATAATCGTATCGACCCGCAAAATAAAGTAAAATTGTAATTTATAGCCCACGGGGAACACTGTAAAAAAAAAAAAGAATAAGGAACATCAGAACAACAGAATGGCTGGTGTTTGGTCCCCTTGCTTGCCCAAAAATGGAATAAAAAGTGATCAAAACAGTGCATGTACCCCAAAATGGTAACAATGAAAACTACAGATTGCCCTGCAACAAATAAGCCCCCACACAGCTCCAGTGGAGAAAAAATAACAATGTTCTGAGTGCTGAGTGTTCCAAAAGCAGATAAGATTGGGCACCATTTATCAGAGCAACACCGGCCACACATCTGCGGATTATTATTTATTTACTGAATTATTGTACCCTCTTATTATGCCCTGATTTACTCTGCCCAGCTTATATATGCCCCCACATTATAAACTGAAATACCAGCAAATCCCCAAACAGAACTACTACAGGCAAAATCTGCGCTCCAAAAGTCAAATGGCGCTCCCTCCCTTCTGAGCTCTACAGTGTGCCCAAACAGCAGTTTACGTCCACATGTATGGCATCCCCATACCCGAGAGAACCTGCTTAACATTTTATTAGGTATTTGTCTTCGGTGGAAAAAGCTGGCCATAATATATTGTGCACTAAAATGGCATATCAGTGGAAAATTTTAATTTTCACTTTGAACCATCCTCTGCACATTAAATTCTAATGAAAAAACACCTGCGGGGTCAAAATGCTCACTAAACCTTGGCCTTAAGGGGTGTAGTTTCCAAAATAGGGGTTACTACTTGGGGGTTTGTTTTACTATTTGACCTCAGAGCCATGCAATTGTGGGCCAATGCTGTGAAAATCACCAAAATAAGCCTCAAATGCGCATGGTGCTCTTCACTTCTGAGCCCTGTCATATGTCCAGGCAAATGATAAATGACTTGAGGCGTGTAGTTTCTAAAATGGGGTCACTACTTGGGGGGCTTCCACTGTACTCTGGTACCTCAGGGTTTTGCAAATGCAACATAGCGCCAAAAAACCAAGCCAGCAAAATCTGCATAACAACTAGCTCTCCTGCCTTTCTGAGCCCTGCCGTGTGTCCAAACAGGAGTTTATGACCCCATATGGAGTATTGCCGTTATCGGGAGAAATTGCTTTTCAAATATTGGGGTGCTGTTTCTCCCTTATTCCTTGTAAAAATTGAAAATTTCCAAGTTTTGTCAGAAAAAATGTCATTTTCAATTTCATAGCATAACTCCACTAAATTCAACAAAAAGCCTGTGGGGTCAAAATGCTCCCTATACCCCTCGATAAATTCCTTCAGGGGTGTAGTTTCCCAAATGGGGTCACTTTTTGTGGGGTTTCCACTGATTTAGTCCAGCAGGAGTTTTGCAAATGCGACATGGCACCCAAAAACCATTCCAGCAAAATCTGCATGCCAAGCAGCGCTCCTGAATTTCTGAGCCCTGCCGTGTATCCAAACAGCAGTTTATGACCACATATGGGATATTGCAGTACTCGGGAGGGATTGCTTTACAAAAGTTGGGTGCTTTTTCTCCTTTAACAGTTGTAGAAATTAGAAATGTCAAACATTTTGTGAAAAAAAATGTTGATATTCATTTTCACGAACTAATTCCACAAAAATCCAGTGGGGTCTAAATGCTCACTATTCACCTCAATAAATTCCTTGAGGGCTTTTGTTTCCCAAATGAGGTCACTTTTATGGGGGTTTCCACTGTTTTGGTCCCTCAGGGGCTTTGCAAATGCAACATGACACCCGAAAGCCATTCCATCAAAACATGAGCTCCGAAAGCCAAATGGTGTTTCTTCCCTTCTTAACCCTGCTGTGTGTCCAAACAACAGTTTATTACCACTTGTGGGGCATTGCTATAATCGGGAGAAATTGCTTTTCAAATGTTGGGGTGCTTTTTCTCCTTTTTTCCTTGTAAAAATTGCAAATGTTCACGTTTTAACAGAAAAATTTAATTTTCTATTTCACAGCATGATTCCACTAAATTCAGCAAAGAACCTGTGGGGCCAAAATGCCCACTATACACCTCAATAAATTCCTTCAGGGGTGTAGTTTCCCAAATGAGGTCACTTTTGGGGGCTTCCGCTAATTTGGTCCTGCACGGGCTTTGCAAATGTGACATGGCGTCGCAAACCATTCCAGCAAAATTTGATCTATAAAAGCCAAATGGTGCTCCTTCCCCTCTAAGCCCTGCCGTGGGTCCAAACAGCAGTTTATCATCACATATGGGGTATTCTCGTGCTCAGAAGAGTTCACGTTACAAATGTTGGGGTGCTTTTTTTCTCCTTTATCTATTGTGAAAAAGGAAAAATATGAGCTAAAACTACGTTTTATTAGAAAAAACTTAGATTTTAATTTTCACGGCCTAATTCCACTAAATTCAGCAAAAAAACCTGTTGGATCAGAATGCTCACTATACCCCTCGATAAATTCCTTCAGGGGTGTAATTTCCCAAATGGGGTCACGTTTGGGGGTTTTCCACTGTTTTGGTCCCGTAGAGAGATGGCCTCCGCAAAACCATTCCAGCAAAACTTGAGCTCCAATAGCCAAATGGTGCTCCTTCCCTTCTGAGCTCTGCCCTGTGTCCAAACAGAAGTTTATTACCACATATGGGGTATTGCCGTAATCAAAATAAATTGCTTTTCAAATGTTGGGTTGCTTTTTCTCCTTTATGCCTTGTAAATATTGAAGATTTCTATATTTTATTGGAAAAAAATTTGATTTTAATTTTTACATCCTAATTCCACTAAAGTCCGCAAAAGAACCTGTAGGGTTAAAAGGCTCACTATACCCCTTGATAAATTACTTGAGGGGTGTAGTTTGTAAAATGGTGTCTTTCTGGGAGTGTTTCCACTGTTTTGGCACCACAAAACCTCTTGAAACCTGACATGGTGCCTAAAATATATTCTAATAAAATGGAGGCCCCAAAATCCAGTAGGTACTCCTTTGTTTCTGAGGCCTGTGTTTCAGTACATTAGCATACTAGGGCCACATGTGGGATATTTCTAAAAACTGCAGAATTTGGGCAATAAATATGGAGTTGCGTTTCTCTGGTAAAACCTTCTTTGTTACAGAAAAGAATGAATTAAAACAAATTTTCTGCAAAAAAAAATTTTAATTTGTAAATTTCACCTTTGCTTTAAATCCTGTGAAACACCAAAATGGTTAAGAAACTTTCTAATTGCCATTCTGAATACCTTGAGGGGTGGAGTTTTTAAAATGGGGTGTTATATAATATATAAGGCCCTCAAAGCCACTTGAGAACTGGACTGGTCCCTGAAAAAATAGCCTTTTGAAATTTTATTGAAAATGTGAGAACTTGCTGCTAAAGTTCTAAGCCTTGTTAACGTCCTGGAAAAATAAAAGAATGTTCAAAAAACAATGGCAACATAAAGTAGACATGTGGGAAATGTTCTCTAAATTTAGTTTTCTTCCCCAAATAAACACTGAATGTATCGACCAAATTTTACCACTAACTTAAAGAACAATGTATCACGAGAAAACTATGTCAGAATCGCTTGAAAAAATAAAAGCATTCCAAACTTATTATCCAAAAAAGTGACATGTCAAATTTGAAAAAAATGGCCTGGTCCATTAGGCGAATACAGGCCTTGTCCTTAAGTGGTTAAAGTGCCCTTAGAATCTCTTCAGGACATTGATTTCAGATGTGTCATGGAAAGTTCTGTTTCTGTTGGCGATTACATCAGCCAAGCAACTAATCACAGTCATTTGTGCATAGAGCCCTTTCTTATGTTTCTACATGATGGAGTGGTTATCCGCAACTCAATCCCCCTTTTTAATAATGGATCCCGCTATACAAAACATCAAACAATAAATGTTCTTCCCTAATTTGTCCCAGAATTAAAGAGTAAGTGTCAGAAAAAGCTCTAATTCTGGATGTTAGGTTAGAAGAGCAATCTGATGATCTCCAAGATCATTATAATATAAGATAAATCAAAAAAGTTACTATGACAAATGGAAGAAAAAAAAAGTGCCATTTGTCTAAAAACGCTGAAAAATTAGTACACTGGCCTCGTTCTCAATGCCTCCTCCCAACCATCCTCACATTTAAGTGACAGAAGCCACTATATAAACCCCTACATAGTGTTTGCAATCGCTCAACATTGAAGAGGGTATGAGGAGGCACAAGGAGGTGATAACACAATGCAGTTTTTCATAAAAACTCTTCTAGGAATATTTCCAAGAACTGCAAAATGTGCCAAAATGTCCATTTGTATTTTTCTAATGGGTTTCTATGGCCATCAAACTTAAAAATAAACAACAAAAGCAGGTATATCTGCATACTATTCATATAAATAATACATCACCTTCTATTCGTTTTCTTCTGTTTCCCTAGAGAGAGAAAGTAGGATGTTAACATTGTGTCATTAGCAAATGAATGTGTCAGTCTATCTATCTGGAAGTGGTGAACATCTCACCAAGGTTTTTAAGCTGGGGAGATAAAAGTTGAGTATGTGTTTGTTTTTTATTCTGAGCAAATGGTGGGAAGTAAGAGTGTGCTTGCTGTTTCCTCTCCCTCCTGTGTGGGATTACATGATCCACATTGTCCCAGGTGATGCTGCTCATTACTGGGGCATAAAAGTCTGGAATTAGTACACGTAAGGGCAAAGCTAAGAAGGAAGCATACGATTCAAGAACATAGCTCTATGTAACAGTCGCACCATGGCCTCTGCCTAAGGAGGCCAAAGACACCTCTGCCCAGTGGTGTATCTACCAAGGTAGCAGCCGTAGTGGAGCCAGCCGACACGCCTCCCCATATGCCCGGTGGCGCCGCTAGCAGCCGTTATGGCTGCTACAGCAGTAGCGGTGCTACTACGGGGCCTGCGCCGCCGAGCCTCCAACAAGTATGGGCCCGGGCGACACAGGCCCTCTCATGCTTGTAGGCGTCGCTAGCACCGGAGGGGGCCCCGGTGCTAGAGACAGCAAAATACATGCACTAGCGCTGAATGGCCGGGCATGTTCCATTCAGCGTCTTACAATGACGCTGATTGGCTAGTGGCGCGATGACATCATCGCGCCGCTTCCATGCTTGAAAGGCCCTGATTGACGGGGCAAATCATTCTGCCTCGCCAATCAGCGTCATTGGACGATGCTCGTTCACCTCCTGCAGACCTGCTCAGAAGAGAGCAGCTCTGCATCGCCAGCGAACAGGAACGGGATCATGTCAGTATGTAAAGTTTTTTCGTTTTTTCTCTCTCATAAAACTGGCATTATCTATAGTGGAGGCTCTATCTACAGGGGGGTCGTCTATATGTGGGTCACTATATACAGGGGGATCTATATGTGGGGATGTGGGGCACTAGCTACAGGGGTGGTCTGTATGTAGGGATGTGGGGCACAATCTACATGGGGGGTCTATATCTGGGGATGTTGGGCACTATATACAGGGGGGTCTATATGTGGGCCACTATCTACAGGGTGATCTATATGTGGGCCACTATATACAGGGGGAGCTATATGTGAGACACTATACAGGGGTGGGCTATATGTAAAGCACTATCTATAGGGAAGCTATTTTTTAGGGCATTTTCTATAGAGGTGGGCTCTATGTGCGACACTATATACAGGGGTGGGTTACCTGTGGGGTACTAGCAACAGGGTGGCTATATGTAGGGCACTGTCTACAGAGGTGGGCTATACACGGAGCACTACCTATAGGGGAAGCTATATGTAGGGCAGCACGGTGGCTATGGGGGCACTATCTACAGGGGGCACGGTGTGTGTGTGTGTGTGTATGTGTGTGTGTGTGTGTGTGTGTGTGACAGTGTATGGTACTATTATAATCAGGGACACAGTGTAAGGCGCTATTATAGTTAGAGGTGCAAGAGGTGTTGAGAATTTAAATTTTGTTTATAGGTGCAGAAATGTTTTAAAGTGAGAAGCTGAAGACATCTGAGCGGAAATGAGTCATGGCCGGTAGAAATCCATCATAGATGTCTGGACCGGAGGGAGACGAAAAGAACTAGAATCTGAGACGTCACCGGTGAGTCACTTAATGCAAATGTTTATTCTGCCTCTAATTAGCACTGTAGTCACTGTATGATCTGCAGCGAGATGATTATGATATGATTTTTTTTGTTGTGAAACAGCATCTCCCAGCATATCCTCACCATTGTTCGGGTCATGATGGGAGCTGTAGTTTTACGCCGTACAAACCTATACGGCAGGGGTTGCACTAAATTCAGCTGTATTTGTCCTGGTGTTGTATATATGAACTGATCTTGGTTCTGATGCTGTATGTAAGTACTGAGCTTGGTTCTGGTGCTGTATATACGTATGAGATTGGTTTTGGTTCTGTGTATATATGTACTGAGCTTGGTTCTGGGGATGTATTTATGTACTGAGGTTGGTTCTGGTGCTGTATATATGTACTGAGGTTTGTTCTGGTGCTGTATATATGTACTGAGGTTGGTTCTAGTGCTGTATTTATGTACTGAGGTTGGTTTTGGTGCTGTATTTATGTACTGAGGTTGGTTCTGGTGCTGTATAAATGTATGGGCTTGGCTCTAGTGCTGTATTTATGTGCTGAGCTTTGTTTTAGTGCTGTATATATGTACTGAGCTTTGTTCTGGTGCTGTATATATGTATGGGCTTGGTACTAGTGCTGTATTTATGTACTGAGCTTTGTTCTGGTGCTGTCTATATGTACTTAGCTTGGTTCTAGTGCTGTATTTATGTACTGATCTTGGTTGTGGTACTGTAATTATGTACTGAGATTGGTTGTAGGGTACTGTATATATGTCAGAGCTTGGTTCTGGATCTGTAGTTTATATAGGATATATTTATAATAACAAAATTGCAAGGCAGTTGGAATTGTTCTCAATTCATTGTATATTTAATGGGAATCTGTCCGGTAGTTTTAACCCCTTGAACTGCCACCATGCGGTAATACATGACCTGAAAATATTTCCAAACATTAACTTGTATGTTTTTTTCAGATGCAGCAAAATTCTTAAAATCCACTTTTAAAATGGCACACACTATATGCTAATTACTCATTAGAGGGTCATGGGGCAGTGCCACTATCCTGAAGAGTCACATAGTCCTGCCTCCAAACCCACCTTTCCATGTTTGAGTGACATCTCCCTGGCTGATACAACTTTCTCGGATGCACCATTGCCTTGTGGCACTATACACAAGGAGGGGGCTGTGTGGCACTATACACAAAGTGGGGGCTGTGTGGCACTATACACAAGGGGAAGCTGTGTGGCGCTATACACAAGGGGGAGCTGTGTGGCACTATACACAGGGGGGAGCTGTGTGGCACTATACACAAGGGGGAGCTGTGTGACACTATACACATGGGGGAACTGTATGGCACTATTTACAAGGGGGAGGGCTGTGGCTCTATCTACAGGGGGCTGAGTGTGGCGCAATCTACAGTGGTCTGTGTGTGGCACTATCTACTAAGGGGGTGGCTGTGCTACACTTTCTACTAAGGGGGGGGCTGTGTGGCATCATATACAGTGGGAGCTGTATAGCGCTATATACAGTGGGGGCTTTATGGCAATATCTACAGTGGGCTGTATGGCACTATCTACAAGGGGGAGGTGGGGTGCTATCTACAAATTGGGTATGACACTGTCTATAGGGGGAGCTATATAGCACTGTCTACAGGGGGGCTGTATGGCACATTCTACAGGGGGCACTATTTATAAGGGGGCTGCTTGTGGCACCCGGGGGGAGCCCCGGTCAAGAGTTTGCTATGGGGCCCAGTCTTTCCTAGTTACGCCCCTGCCTCTGCCGTATAAGAATTATGGTGTTATAAATGGTGCATGGCAGGTATGATTTGATCAGATTGTTTTTGAATACGTCAATGAATGATGCAGAGTATAGGTGAGTAAACCTGCTATTTAGTTAGCTGCCAAAAAGGAAGATGTTTTCTATGTGCCAATGTGTAATACACTGAAAGTTTCTGACCATTAGGCAGGGTTCACACACCCTATTTAGCCCCGAATTACGTCCGAAAATATGGCTCCAAAGCGGCAGCAAACATCTGCCCATTCATTTGAATGGGTTTTACTATGTTCTGTGCCGACGGTCATTTTTTTTACGCGCCGCTGTCAAAAAGACGCGTAAAAAAGACGCCCGCGTCAAAGAAGTGCCTGTCACTTATTGAGATGTAATTGGAGCCATTTTCCATTGACTCCATGGAAAAACAGCTCCATTTACGTCCGTAATGGACGCAGCGAAAATCGCCTGCAACATGCTATTACGTCTGAAATTCAGGAGCTGTTTTCTCCTGAAAACAGCTCCGTAATTTCAGTCGTAATGGAGGCTGCCGTGTGAACATACCCTTACTATTTATATGTATCTGTGTTGTCTCTGAAACATTTCTGCTAACATCACTAAAAATCCTTCTATCGGTCCATCTATTCACCCACTTGTCTGCCTTCCAACCTGCAAACCCTAGCCAGCTAGTTTACGCTATTATTTAAAATCTTACCTTTATTTTTTATGTAAAAAATAGACAGCAATAAAATGACAAGAACTGCAAAAAATCCTCCAATAGATCCAGCAATGATATAGAAAGGAGTTTCTGTAAAACAACATTCATTTATCGCTTGGTGATTTCAACTGCGCATTAAAAATATATACACTGATTAAAACAAGCAATGTGAGGCTCCATGCACACGTCAGAGGCATGTACATAGATCTTGTACAGCGGTGCACAAAGACCATATGCTGCCATGCAGACTCCATCGTGTGCGGATATAAGGAGATATTCTTCCCTAGAAGTAATGCTTCAAGGAGACAATACCACCACATATACAACATCCGATAAAGCATGCCACAACAGGGCATTTTTAACAATGGACCCCTTGGCAGTGGCACCATTTTAAACTGTATCTGCGTACTCAGAATGTGGATACATTTAAAAACTATAGCGGAGCAGGGATCTATGGGCTTCCTGCACCGCCGTTCTCGACGGGACACGCGCTTGAAATACAAAGGTGGAGCAGAGTCGTCAGCTCTAACATTTATATTTGACACCTGTAGTTTAAAATGCAGATTTTTATGCAGATCCGTTTCAGAACAGACATCCCCTTTAATCTGAGAGGTGTGGCACAGATCAACTGATTGCCGTGAATCTAGTTTCTGAGACCCAAGGCAAACAGTTGAACTTACCAAAGAATGATGCAACTGGCTGCGCATTTTGCAGTTGCTGCAGGGGAAATGTAGTATTATATGGTAGCCATTCTGAAGTATGGCTTTCCATTTGATACTTGGATGGCTTGAGACACACAAGCAGTTCTTATTTCAAGTTCTTTTATGAGGTACAGTCTCCTTTAAGGACCGCTCAAAATAATTCCAGTTACTTAAAATTTTAAGGCCCCATACACACGGCCGTGCCTGTAATCACGGCCCAAGATTGCAGGTACGGCCGGCTGCTGACGGCCGCCCACATTTTCGGGCCATGCTCCCATACAAAGTATGGGAGCACGGCCCCTAAGACACGAAAGAACAGATATGCTCCATAATTTCCGGCACGGACACCCATCAGTAGTGATACGGAAAGGTGTCCGCTGCCAATAGAACTGAATGGGTCCGTAATTGCAGGCCAAATTACGGCCCGGAATTAGGGAAAATTTTTATGGTGGTGTGCATTGGGCCTAACAGGTTAAACTCTCGACTGGTTCTCAGCAGTTGCAGGACCAGTGGAAGACCTTGAGAAGGGAGGACACTTGCCAGAGACCAATTCTGGAGATGGCCCTTCTATGACTTCTTCATTGAAGCCCACCTTGCCCAGCTTCTCCTTACAGTCTTTAGGAGGTATTGTAAGGCCACTGGTTGCCCTCTAACGCCAGGCCAGCTGCTCACTATCATACTCAAAGAAGGTTCTCTGCACCGCCACGCGGTCACTGCCACATTCTCTCATGGAGTACACTCCTAAGACCCAACATGAATGCCTCTAACTACTTCCTCCTTCTACTTACAGGGAAGTTTTCTTGTTCCCCCCACAGCCTCTCTCTCTCGTAGGGAAGACCTCCATCCTGCAGCTTCTACTCTTTGGGAGGCCCTACTCTCTCCCTACAAAGCTGCAGCAGCTTTCCATGATTTAGATGTGTGCACACACACTGCCTCTATTTGCTGCCAAGCAGCTCTTTATATTGAGTCACTGCTAATGAAGTGACATTGAATGGCGGCAGATAACATGGCAGGCTCACACCAGATAGCACATAGATGTAGACAAAACAGAGAAAGACATCACTCCACACAAAAAGTAACACGGAACATGGAAAATGCAGTAAAAAAAAAAAAAAACAGTACAATTTAAAGGGGCAGTATTGAATGGATAAGGTATAAGCAAGAAGCACCTACTGAATATACCTGGTTTATCTTCGTTCCCCGTTACTTGAAGTGTATATTTATATAAGATTTTCCATTCCCATCTACCATTATACCAGGAATATTTGAAACATAAATATTCCCCACTGTCTGAGGATGTAAGATTAACAAGGTCCAGATGAAAATTTTGATTGTTGTCACGTAGAGCTGTTAGATTCCGAAACTGAATCCTTGTTTCATTATTTCTGCCATCACTAGAACAGCACAGTGGATTCAATGAAGAGCTAAATGTCCCCAGTTCTCGTGTTAGTGTAACTGAAAATATACACTTAAAAACATTTCGCTGTTGAATTATCCACAACAAAGTGTATGAGCCACTGTTGAGAAAGTGAGTGGCGAAGCTAGCATTTTGCCCAATCCTGTTTGTAATATTTTTCGACACATTTACATTTTCTGCAAAAAAACAAAAACGACAGATATTTAGCCAGATATGTCTTACGATATCCTACTAACCTGAGAATAGCTATTATGTTTATATAGGCTATGTTAACAATTGCATTTTCATTTCATTTCAATTCCATTTAAATTCTCTGTTGCAGATTCCGTCAGATTTGACAGGAAAAAAATAGCACTGCATGCAGCACTATTTTTATTGTCAAAACAATGGACACCACATCTGGAATTTAAAATACCCCATTGTAAGTTAATGGGGTCTGTCGGGCCCCGCAGGTATCCATTGTGTGATGGATCCGGCACTGGGTTGTGACTTCCATTATAAAAAAAATAAAGATGTGAACAGAGCCATATTCTATGTGTATATTAAGAATGTTACATACCTGTAAATAATGGGACAATAAAAACGTTGTGGGATTTACATATCAAATTCTGTGGACATCTAGTAAAGCTTTGTTTTTCTTCACAAATGAATATTCCACCATCAGCAGGAATTGAATAAGTTTTGTTTGTTTGATTTAGTCTAATAAAATTTTCGTTATCATATTTGCACCATACAAACTCTTCTTTTCCGGCCACATTGCAGGTTATGTTCCCTGTCTTGTCTTTAGGTAGGACATCTGCGTATACTGTAAGAAAATAATTTTAAAAAGTCTGTTTGCTCTGAGAAAACAGGAAGTAATTTTGCAGGTCACAATAAATATGAGCTACATGAAAAATATTGTGCCATATATGTACTTTAATCAACAATACTAGAAATTTCTTGTACAGAACATGAATATAGACAACTACTGGCATAGAGACAGCATGTTATCTATTAGAATTTACAATCAACATTTTCAACACTATCAATGTTATATCTTATACATTCTAAACAGCAGGGGCCACATGCAACCCGCAATGCCATTCTGTCCGACCCCCAAACATCAGGACATAGACATGCTTGTTTAGAAAGGCACGACTGTCAAAGGAGAGCAGCATCCTTCTGATGGAGAGAATGTTCTCTCTTCCATGCACTGGTCATAGGTATCAGTACAGGCCTTGGGAGATACACTAAATGGACAAAAGTATTAGGACACACCTCTTATTGATTGAATTCAGGTGTTATATTCAGTCCCATTGCCACAGGTATATAAAAACATTTGTGAAAGAATGGGTCATTCTAAAGAGCTCACTGAATTAGAGCTTTGCCCTGTAATAGGATGTCACTAATGCAACAAGCCAGTTTGTGAACTGTCTTCCCTCCTAGATATTCCACGACAAATTGTCAGTGGTATTATTGCGAAGTTTAGGAACCACAGTAACTCAGCCACGAAGTGTCAGACAACATAAGGTTACAGAGCGGGGTCGTCGAGTGCTGAGGTGCACAGTGCATAAAAGTCGCCATCGATGGACGAGTCTGGGTTTGGCGAATGCCAGGAGAACATTACCTGCCTGACTGCATTGTGCAAACTGTAAAGTTTAGGGGAGGAGGAATAATGCTATGGGGTTGTTTTTGAGGCGCTGGCCTAAGCCCCAAAGGAAATCTTAATGCTTCATCAAACCAAGACATTTTGGTATGCTTTGTGGGAACAGTTTGGGGGAGGTCCTTTTCTGTTTCAGCATGACTGTGCCCCAGTACACAAAGCGAGGTCCATAAAGGCATGGTACGAGTTTTGTGTGAAAGAACTTGACTGGTCCGCACAGAACCTTGACCTCAACCCCATCGAACACCTTTGGGATGAACTAGAACAGAGATTGCGAGAAAGGCTTTCTCATCCAACACAAGCGTCTGTCCTCACAAATGCTCTTCTGGATGAATACGCAAAAATTCCCACAGACAATCTCTAAGATCTTATAGAAAGCCTACTCAAAAGAGTGGAAACTGTTTTAGCTGCATAGGGGAGACCAACTCCATATTAATAATATCTCCTTTATACTTGCCATCTCAACCACATTGCAATCTTTTTTTGTGCTCGTTATTTATTGTACATGTTCAATAAAGTGGAAACTGAGTTTCCCCACATTACTATGCCTCGCTGGATCCTACCTTTCTTTCTCTCGTGTTGTCTGCCGTGTGCCGTCGTGGAGATCCGGGCGAGACCTGAACACAAGAACGTGGAGCTGGTGAGCTGGAGGTTTCCTCCTACCCCCACTTTTCCTCTAACAATTTCTCCATATTAATACCCATGGATTTAGAATGGGAAGTCATAAAAGCTCCTGTAGGTGTAATGAGCATGTGTCCCAATGTGTGAGTGTACTCTGGTACCTGCTCACATGTATCTTCCATGTCAGAGAGAAGAGAAGCAATTGACGGCATGCAGTTGACACTACTGAGGAAGAAATGTGTGGATGGCACTGGTATGGGTGCAGCGTGGGGCTGGTACTTAGAAACTGCACTTAAAATAAGGTTGATAAAACACTGACGACATGAATCTTAAAAAATCAATACAGACATAAAAACAAATATGGGAAACATGTCTGTATTATTTAGCTCTAGATCTTAACAATATTTTATATGCTCATGTAAATAAGGCCTTACAACCTAGAAATCCACAAAAGGACACAATTAGGGTATGTTCACACGTCCGAAAAATCGGAAACAGAACGCCTCCAAACATCTGCCCATTGATTTCAATGGGAAAAACGGCGTTCTGTTCCGACGGGCTGTTTTTTTTACGCGGTTGTTTTGAAAAACGGCCACATAAAAAAGCAACCATAAAAAGAAGTGCAGGTCACTTCTTGCGACATTTTGAAAACAGCTCCAATAACGGCCGTTAAAAATGAAGCGGAAAACGCGAGTGGCTTAAAAAACGTCTGAAAATGAGGAGCTGTTTTCCCTTGAAAACAGCGCCGTATTTTCTGACGTTTTTTGCTAACCGTGTGAACATACCCTTTAGGGTGCATCCAGACATGTCAGACAATTTCCACAACAATATCCACAACGAATCTGCATCAAGATCTGCTTATGTTACATACAAATTTTTGTTGAGTATTTTGCAGCGATTTGCCACCGATTTCACTCTATGCATTGCCAAGGGTGAAATCAGTGGTGAAAATCCACAGCAGGCTCATTTTTGGTCACGTTCAAACGTGGCGAAATTTCTGTTGAATTCCACTGCGGACAGTCCACAGTGGTATTCTGCAGCAGCATTTTTTTACATTTGTTTCTATACATTTTTAGGAAATTAACTGTGCGGAAATTAGGCTGCGGTGCAGAATTTTCCCTCAGGAGCATGCACATTATGTTGCGGAGAAGCAGCAGAATTTAACTGCGTATTTCAGCCTTTGCAATGCAAAAACTGAAATCTGTGGAAAGTCCACTGTGATATCTGCAACGTCTGAATTACCTGTCAAATATGTAAATGTTGGTGCAGATTTGTTGCATAATTGCCCCGAATCTGCACCAACATTTGCAGCGGAAAAATTCTGCCACGTGGTTTTACAGTGCTAATTTTCTGCGCTACATGTGGATGAGGTTTTTAGAACCCCGTCCACTTGTATTATACCGTAAATTGCTGTGGATTTGACACGTGGAATCCACATTGCATATCTGCAACATCTGAATGCACCCTAATGTACTGTATGCATATTGATATTAAAGGGGTTTTCCCATGAGAGACGTTTATGACATATCTACAGGATATGTCCTTAATGTCAGATAGATGTCCTACCTCTGGGACCCGCACCCTATCTCCAGAACGGGGTCCTCTAAACCCCGTTCAGCCGCTCTGTGTTTCGGCTGAAGGAGGTGAATTCCGACCATGAAAGAGGTTATATGGTCGTGACTTATGAAAACAGGGTAACTCGCTGAGCTACGCTGTTTTTGTAAGTCACGACCATACAAGGGTCCCTGTTCTGGTGATAGGTGCGGGTCGCAGAGGTGGGTCCTGTGGATATGTCATAAACATCTCTCATGGGAAAAATCCTTTAAGAGCATATTCACACAGCCATATTACTGCTTCGTACAAACTCTGAGTTGTACATCGTCGTAATAGGTCTCCTGTAGAGGTGCATGGCCTCCGTTGCCATAATGAGGCAAACATAGTATTTTCTGTTGGATTCTGTACAAGTTAGACAAAAACAAAACGTGGCATTTGGCGGGCTTCAAATTGTGTATGTACGGAGGTATTGCATTGCAATGCTTCCATGGAAGAATATCTCCATACAAACTGCACTGAACAGAGTTTGTACGGCAGCACACAGAAGCAGAATAAATTGATAAAACACGGTTTTCAGCATTTTATATGCAACATATTCATGATTAAAAAAAAAACTTTTTTTCCATGGAACCTACCTTTTTCTTGAGATGTTAATAAGTAAAGTAGTAAAGTAGATAGAACTATCCTCATAGAAGACATCTTTCACACTGTGTTGTATAAAAAGTGAAGCAGCTTGTCACCACACTTACCACATCCTTCGTTTTGGCTGAAACCTTTCAGGAACTAGTCAGCTTTAGCTTTAAGGCCGGGTTTCCACTTAAAAATCCTGCAGCGTGTCCGACCTGGAACCCGCAGTACATTCCGTCCGAAAAATCGCACCACATTGTGGGTTCATGGGGTTCTGATGATCGTTGGTTCAAATCCCCTAGGGGGACTAATAAAAGATTCAAAAAATTGTTAAACAAAGGTTTTAGTAGTGTACAAAAAATAAAAAAATATTACAAGTTAAAAAAAAACATTTTCCCTATAAAGTAATGTCAAAATAAAAACAATAAACATAATTGGTATCATCGCTTCAATAAAAGTCTGAACTATTATAATATAATATTATTTAACTCACACGGTGAACGCCGTAAAAAAAAAATACATTTAAAATTCCAGAACCACTATTTTTTGGTCACCTTATCTCTAAAAAAAAAAATGCAATAAAAAGTGATCCAAGGCCAGATTCATAGCGTAAATACTGCAGATTTTCCAAAACAAATTTCATTGTCGAAAATCCGCAGCTTATTACAATAGCAGCAAAGTGGGTGAGATTTGAACAAAGTGGATGATCTGCGTAAAAAACCCACCAAAAAAACGTTCATAAATTGAATTAATCTGCAGGAAGTCAACTTATGCTGTGCTGCTTTTCTGTTGCGGTTTTCCCCATTGAATTCAATGGGGATGTGAAACCCATAACAAATAGCAGATGTTGCGATTTTTGCAGTGGAAAAGTTGCGATTC
Source organism: Rhinoderma darwinii (assembly GCF_050947455.1). Taxonomy (NCBI): domain Eukaryota; kingdom Metazoa; phylum Chordata; class Amphibia; order Anura; family Rhinodermatidae; genus Rhinoderma; species Rhinoderma darwinii. Next base: position 272,958,827 of record NC_134689.1, read on the forward strand.
CGCGGAAAGAATCACGACTGAGAAAATAAAAAAAAGAGATTACACTTACCCAATTACAGGCTGCAGCGGTCACATAGGATGAAATGTCATCCCAGGAGGCCGGGCTGCAGGAGGTTAGAGGGACACATCGCCATGGTTACGGGTAAGTATGAACCTTTTTTTAAGTACTATTTTCCGCAGCGAATATTCCGCCACAAAAACTGCACCACAATTTGGTGTGGTTTTTCATCCGGAATCCCCTGCGGGGACGAGGGCGAATACGCTGTCTGCTTTTACGCAGCATATCTGCCCCGTGTGTGAACATACCCTAAAAGTCGTATGTACCAATAAAAACTACAGCTCATCCCGCAAAAAAAAATTCTGCACCGTGCGGATGAGATTTCAAATCTCTGCAATTTTCGGCAAATAAATCCGTTGTTGATTTGCAGTGTTTATGCTACATGTGAACATACTATTAGGCCTTCTTCACACAGTGCAGATTTTAAGCCAAAGAAGCAGAATTTTACCATTAGAAAAGGTATATAATACGCTCCAAATATGCTGCATGTATTTTTTTAAGCCAAAGAAGCTGAATTTTACCATTAGGAAGGGTGTATAATATGCTCCAAATATGCTGCACCAGTCACATAGTTTAGGGGTACAGTACTGGCTACCAAGTTGGCCAATGTTTGTTTGTTTTTTTTGTAAAACAAAATAAGATATTTTATTTTCTTTATGTTATTTTTTGTAGATGCAGTCCCCTCCTGTTCTATGGGACAAAGGATCTTCTGGGTACAGCAACAGAAACTACAGACAGCAGGCATGGGAAGTCATCTGTCTGGTGCTGTACCCAGACTGGCCTGAACGTACACATAAGCAGCAGGGGGAAAGTATTATGTTTTTATTATTTTAATAAAATTTTTAGTCTCAGACTTTTCCAGCCCCAAATCTAAATCTGTCTTGCATGGCAACATCTTCAGATCACATTGCATTATAGAAAGCCTCTACAGTGCAAGTCCTTAACGCGTGATATACTGTGTATCTAAACCACAGTATTTATTTATTTATTTTCCAGAAAATATTCTGGAAAAAAAGGTGGACGAGTGTCCGAGACTGCTTCGTCAGGACATTTAAGAAAGTAAAGAGGAGTGGGTTCTCTACCTCACGTGAACCAACAGTTCCTTATCATGACCAGCTGCTGTTCCTCTTGCCTAACAGGGGACTCTGGCTGTCAGTATTTAATGCATATTTTTTTCTGGACACAGATTTTTCTTGTACGGTTTTAAAATTTAATTTCTACCAACAGATCTCAAGGAAATTATAACGAGAGGGAGAGCTAGGCAGAGGCCCTGGTGAAAAAAGGAGTAACAACTGTGGAGGGAGAGGCTACTAATTCAACTTTGGTCCATTAGCCTGATGAAGTGGAGGGAGACTCTGAAGAACAGGCGGAGAACTTCATGGGTGGCCATAGCAACAGAAATGGAGACAGAGTAAGAAAAAACAGCAGCTACTGTGCTACCTTTTAAAGCAGCTGCCACAACATTCGCTGCTGCACTGGTGGCCACCCCAAGATCACTTCCTGCATGCCCTACCCGTACACCTTCTACCCGCAGACAGAGTCAGAGAACTCTCCGGGCAAGGGACAGGCTGCTGGAGGTTAAATCTGAAGCCCTGTTCTTTATCTGGAGGATATCAATAATGTGTATGATTTTATTGGTTTATCTATTTCCACAAATGCGTCCTGGACTCTGACATTATAGCATACATCTTCTACTCAACTGACCCACTGCTCGAAATCGGAGATATGATAAACAATCTCCGGAGGTAAACTGGCCTATGGGATGCTCCAGCTCCATTGCCACCCAGACAGACCCTTTTAAGTATGCCCCCTCCAACACTTGGCCCGCCCACTGCTGGTTCCGAATTGTGCACTTGTTTTTATCCTCATCTCCCCATTCAATTCAACAGCAGTGGGTATTCCCAAAATTTTCCAAGCGGCTCAACCCATGAATTTACCACTCCCCGGTACACAATTTTTTTTTTTTTTTCCAATAATGGAAAAAAAAGTTAATTCTTAAGTAGAGTGGTGTGGCCTGTTGTTTTTATCTGGAGACATGGTGTGGTGGTAGTGATCTTGTCAGTTGAAGACCGTCCATTGTCAAAGTGGTGTCGGTAGGTGCAGAACAGACAGAAGTAATACAATAACCTTCATTCCTGGTGCAAGAGCCCATCGGTCTTGAATTTATTTCTGCCAGGTACAGCAACTTCGGGACTCATAAAGTACTCTGTGATGGTATATCTCCCTAGTACACCAAGGTTGGATGGCCTACCACGGCCTCAGTTAACGAGTCACCGAAAGCCATCTGTGACTCCACCACCATGTCAGGGTGAATGCGCTCCACTTACTAACCATGATCCCAAAGGTGCACTCCAAGAAGCATCGTGCCCAGCTCAACCTGCTGTGGGAAACTCTACTCTAAGCATGCAGTCCCCTACATGGGTATGGACATAAGTGGAAAAGCCTCATGCGATACCATGACAATTCGGACTGGATGCATGGTACCCGGAAGAGGAGGTAAAGTCACCGGATCTAGCAATATTTCCTACCTAATTACCGGTGTCCGTAGCGACGGGTATCCGGATATTGTAGATTTACCAACCCGGAATTGTAGGTGCAGGGATGCATAACTCTCCCCAGTTGAAAATCTGAAAGAGAGAGAGAAAAACACAAAACAAAATACTATAATGAATAATATAATAGACTATTTTGACCATCATTTTGTTAAAAAAATATCATGGTCAAGAAGGCATTAACCTATGAAAAATGTCAAAAGGGTTACATTATTTAAAACCCAAACTCACCGCAAAGTGATGTGCAGCCTCTCAACAGAATTGATGCACTTCTGCATATTTGTGTCCTGACTGCAGAAGTATATGGACCCTAGATCAACGAGCATCTGTACACAATCCTGGAATTTTTAACTGAATACAAACACAAACATTAATTTGCAAAAACTTTGACAAATAAAAGCATAAATTAAAAAATAAAAATTATATGGTTCCTCTTGGAAAAGCTGGCCTAAGTGTCCCCTTTCATTTAGATGAAGATTGATAGGGTGAAGTATTGTCTGCGTCTTTTGGCTTGCACCTGTGAACATACAATTGTAAAGCTAATTTTATAAATTGTAGAATTTCACAAAGTCACTCAAAACTTTACAAAAAAGGAGGCGGAAGAATTTTGAAATTAAAAATGTAATGTAGTACATCTAAGCCGATGTACTACATGAAATAAGATCTGCGTGACCATGCTCATGTGTCTCTTGCTGGCCCACAGATGTTCCATGCTGGCATTATATTAACACAAAAATGAACAAAAGTCCTTTTATAAAGCACCAAACAGGTCTGCTTCTCGAAGTAGTAACCAAAGGATAAAATGGCACATGGAGGATGATGGGGGGAGTTTTTAAACATGTTATAGGCTAGTATAACCTACAGAGGGCAGGTTTACACACCACAAAAAACGCCTACAAATATGCACAGAAATGCTTAAAAAAGCCCCAAAAACGCTTGCAAAAAAAAAAATAGCCTGTAAAAACAGCTGAAAAACCAACTGGAATTCAAAGGCTGTTTTCTGTTGAAATCAGCCTCGTATTTTTCTACCTCAAACATATGTTGTGTGAAACTACCATAAAAACAGATGTTGCCACCCCCTTGCTTACAATGTCCCTGTGCAGCTGCATATGCTGCACATATTGTATTTCCAACCCTGGGATTCCTCATGCAAGTAGAGGACTTCAGTGAGATAGAAGAAATCTGTTAAGCCCAGTTCACACAGTGCTTATTGGCACTAATTTTTACACGGAAACCGCGACGGAATCAGCACCAAAATAACACCCCAAATATCCCCCTTTTGATTTCAATGCAAGGTAGAGGCGGTTATTTTCCCATGTGGTTTTTGGGGGAAAAAAGCATCATGCCCTATCTTGAAGCAGTTTCTGCCACTGAACCTCTATTGAAATCAATGAAAGGTGGGGGGGGAAAAACGCTACGTTCGTTTGGAGCGTTTTCTGATAATTTTAGCATCTTCTTAATAAAAAAAGAAAAACTTTAAAAAAGCCTAACAAAAAGTGTCCAAATACGCCTGTATTTCAAAATCTGCCTCAAAAATCCTGAAGGAATTTTGAGGCAGATCTTTTCCTGCTGTGTGCACATACCCTTAGGCTGGGTTCCCACATAGGGTAAAAGCGTAAGATGGAATTCTGTGCGGAAATTCCGCTGTATTTAGAGTAGTAGCAAAGTGAATGAGATTTACACAAATTTCATGCACACTCTGCAGAAAAAAATCTGCAGTGAGAATATTCATAAATTGACCTGCGGAGCGGATGTATAAACCTGCAACAAATAGCCAAGTGTTGCGACTTTTATGGCAGAAACGCTGCAATTTCAACAAATGAGGAAAGAACAACCCTTTTTTGGCTTAAAATTAACCACTTCCCGACATCCGCCGTATATGTCCCTGTCCTTGGGCCTGTCCCTGTCCTTGGGCCTGTCCCTGTCCCAATCCACCCCCTCCCTGTCCCAATCTACCCCACCTTTCCCACCCCACCCCCTCCCTGTCCGAGTCCTGTGCCCACTGAGCGCTGATCAGTGACGACCATCACTGATCAACATCTGTGCTTAATTTTTGGCGCAGGATTTTTTTTTTTTTAATTTGCACCATCTCCCTGTGTGCGCCCTGCGGCCACGAAGTGCTGGTTAGTGACCGCCATCACTGATCAGCATCCGTGGGTTTTTTTTCCCGCAGGTTCTTTCTTTGTGCCTTTTTTTCACTCACACCAATTACCTGTGTGTGTCCTGCGACCGCTGAGTGCTGATCAGTGACCACCATCACTGATCGGCATTTGTGCTCAACTTTTGGTCCAGGAATTATTATTTTTTGTCATTTTTTTCCAATTATAAATTTGCACCATCTATCTGTGTGCACCCTGCGGCTACAGACTGCTGATTAGTTATCAGCATGTGTGGTAATTTTTTTACGCAGGTTTTTTTAGGTCTTTTTTTCACCCGCACTTTTCCATAGTGTGCGTCCTGCGCTGCGTGCTGATCAGTGATGCACATCACTGATCAGCATATTTTCTGGCGCAGGGTTTTTTTTTTCAAATACAATATAAAATTTTAAATATAATAATAGTTAGGCGTAGCTAGTAGGTAGGGAGTTAGGGTAGCATACGCCAGCGTTAGAAACGTTCATTTAGTTTTAGACCTAGACAGATATATCTAGCAACTTTTTTCTGCAGTTTTAGTAGTTCAGTTAGACTACAGTTTTTTTAGTAATAGATAGCGTCAGTTACTGACGGACGTTCAGGTTTTTTTTTACTGACGTTTGTCCAGTACATTTTTAGAGCCTAATTTTACTGTAGCACGTTAGTTAGACTACAGTTTTTTTTTAGTAATAGATAGCGTCAGTTACTGACGGACGTTCAGTTTTTTTTTTACTGACGTTCGTCCAGTACATTTTTAGAACCTAGTTTTGCTGTAGCAAGTTAGTTAGACTACAGTTTTTTTTTAGTGATAGATAGAGTCAGTTACTGAGGGACGTTCAGTTGTTTTCTTCTAACTGACGATCGTACAGTAAATTCTATTCTTTTTTTTTTCCTTTTCTTCTCTTCTTTCTTATCTTCTAATTTCTGTTCACTATACACGTGTAAAAACACTACACATACACACACCCCCCTGTGTAAAAATAAATGTTGATTACACGTGTAAAAACACCACACAACCCCCTGTAATAAATCAAAATGTCTCAATCGTCCAGAAGGATGTATTCAGTCGAGGAGGCATACGCCATCATTGCCTCTGACACTGAGTTGGCCAGCGAGGGAGAGGAGGAATATGCCCCACTCCTTTTAGTTTCCTCCTCTTCCTCCTCCTCCAGTGATGAGGAACCCCCCCCCCCCAAAGGAGACCCAGGAGAGCAGCTGAGCCAACCCCAATGATTGATCCCGTGTGGACTCCACTCCCTGAAAATTATGAGCCTCAAATTCCTGATTTTGTAGGCAGCTCAGGAATTCAGTTTGAGACTGAAGGCCTCACAGAAATTGACTTTTTCAAGGTCTTTTTCTCTTAGGAGTTTGTTAATTTAATGGTGGAACAGACTAATCTGTACGCCCAACAATTTTTAACCCAAAACCCCACTTCATCATTTGTTAGGTGGACCCCAGTAGATGCAGCGGAGATGATGACATTTTGGGGCCTAGTGCTGCATATGGGACTAGTGAGGAAGCCAGAGGTTAGGCAATACTGGAGTGCGGATATTTTGTACAACACCCCAATTAACCGCATGGCCATGACCCGGACTCGCTTTGAAGCGATTTTAAAATTCTTGCATCATAATGATAAAGCACAGTGCCCGCCTCCGGACGACCCCACATTTGAACGTCTTTATAAAATCAGGCCACTCATTGATCATTTATCCACCAAATTTTCACAAGTGTACACCCCCGATAAATATATTTCCATAGACGAGTCCCTTGATCATTTTAAGGGGAGGCTTAAATTCCGCCAATACCTGCCCAATAAGAGGGCAAGGTATGGAATTAAATTGTACAAAATGTGTGAGAGTACATCTGGGTATAAACACAAGTTTAGGGTTTAGGAAGGGAAGGACTCTATTATTGAACACCCAGAATGCCCCCCCGTCCTGGGAGTTAGTGGGAAAATAGTGTGGGATTTGATGCACCTATTGCTGGACAAGGGTTATCACCTTTACGTCGATAACTTCTATACCAGCATCCCACTATTTAAGTGCCTTTCTGCCAGAAGTACTGTAGCATGCGGTACTGTGCGCAAAAATTAGAGAGGCCTCCCTAAAACACTGCTTAGCCAAAGACTCAGAAGGGGTGAGAGCAGGGAACTATGCAGCGAGAACATGCTGTTCGTCAAATATAAGGACAAGAGGGATGTCCTTATATTGACCACAATTGATGGCAGCAGCAGCACCCCTGTCCCTGAATGAGGTACCACCACAGTGACCCAGAAGCCAAATTGCATCTTGGGCTACAATAAGTATATGGGCGGGGTTGATCTCTCTGATCAAGTACTGAAGCCTTATAGTGCCCTACGGAAACAAAGACATGGTACAAAAAGCTGGCCGTGCACATTATACAGATGGCATTATATAATGCTTACGTACTATCCCGATGTGCAGGCCGGACAGGGACATTCCTTAACTTTCAAGAGGTGGTGATCAAGGCACTTCTATTTGGGAACCAGGCAGGGGCGGGCACAAGCACATCTGCTGGTAGCGATACTCCACGTATTGTACCAGGGCAACATTTCCCCAATGGAGTGCCCCAAATTGCAAAGAAGGGAAGGACACAAAAAAAGGTGCAGAGTGTGTTCCAAAAGGGGAATAAGAAAATACACTATTTACCACTGTGGAACCTGCCCCGAAAAACCAGGCCTGTGTATCAAGGATTGCTTCAAAGAGTACCATACATCCATAAATTAGTAATTTCATGCTTCATTAACCCCTTTATTATGCCAAAAGCAACATTGCGTCCACACACATATCCAGCTAAATCCTAGTTCCAAAAGTCAAATGGCGCTTCTGAGCCCTGCCGTGTGTCCAAACAGCCTCTTATGACCACATGTGGGGTACTGTTTTACTCGGGAGAAATTGCTTTACAAATGTGGAGCTTTTTTTCCTTTAGTCCTCGTGGAAATTAGAAAAAATTAGCTGAACCTACATTTTCTTTGAAAAAATGTAGATTTTCATTTTCACTGCCTACTTCCAGAAATTTCTGCAAAAAACCTGTAGGGTCAAAATGCTCACTATACCCCTAGATAATTTCCTCAAGGGGTGTAGTTTCCAAAATGGGGTCATTTGTGGGGGGTTTCCACTGCTTCTACCACTGCGATCTACCACCACCCAGACAGTACTGCATCCAGCACAGAGAGGCAGGTCAGTGATAAAGTCCATAGCTATATGCTGCCAGGGAAAATTACACACAGGCAATGGCTGGAGCAGACCAGTAGGTCTGGAGTGAGCGGCCTTGTTGGCTGCACATACAGAACAGGAAGAAACAAAGTCCATAATGTCCTTGGGCAGCGTGGGCCACAAGAAATGACGGGTAATCAGATCCCGGGTCTTACAGGTCCCCGCATGACCTGCCAGTCTAGTGGAGTGTCCCCAGCGGAGGATTCTACCTCTGTCCACCGGGCGCACAAAAGTCCTCCCTAGAGGAGTGTCCCCAACTTGCAGGGGGTTGACAGAGACAATGCAAGACGGATCAATATTGTATTGTGGAATTTCCATGGTGTCTTCTGTATCGAAAGACCTGGACAAGGCATCGGCCCTCATATTTTTGTCAGCCGGGCGATAATGGAGCTCAAACTGGAACCTGGTAAAGAACAGCGATCACCTGGCCAGACGAGGATTCAGCTGTTGAGCCGTCTGGAGGTAGGTGAGATTTTTGTGGTCTGTAAAAATCAGGATGGGATGAGCTGCGCCCCCCAGTAAATGTCTCCACTCCTCCAGGGCCAATTTGATGGCCAGTAAATCCCTATCCCCAATTGGATGATGGAGGATAGAGGCTGACGTGAAGGCACTCTTCAGGCTATTGAATGCGGACTCTGCCTCAGGAGTCCACACCTTGGCGTTCATGCCCTTCTTGGTGAGGTTAGAGATAGGAGATGTCAGTGAAGAGAAGTTTGTCTGTAAAAATTGGCGAATCCCAGCTGCGGCCATAAGAAGGGAAGTGAACGTGACGGCCCACAGCCACGTATACAACACCCAGTATACAGTATCACTCATGATGGGCTAAATACAGGATCCAGTGGACAGTATCCCGCATGATAGGCCTAGATACAGGGCCCAGCAGCAGGGGCGTTACTAGGGTCTTAAAAGATATGGGGCACAAGCCCCAAGACATATATCCCCCCAAAAAAAAAAAAGTACATTTTTACATACATATCGGAGATAGCATGTGTATATATATATATATATATATATATATATATATATATATATATATATATATATATAAGACTAAGGCTCCTATAGCTACACCACTGGATAGAATTGGTTACATTGTCTCAGCAGACAGTATCACACATGATGGACTTAGGTCTCATTCAGACGAGTGTGATTCTCGTCCGTGTGCTGTGAATTGAAATAACGCGGGGGCGTGGCCGGATGTAGAGGGGAGCAGCAGCAAGAAAAGTTAGCTCCGTGAATCAGGGGGATAAATCAGCTCAAAGCAGGAACGTAACTGCCGAAAACTAATCCTACATACTACCGCTACTAAGTTGTTAGCCCAGTGCACCCGCCGACATGACCAGGACGAGACGCAAGCTGGGAAGCCCAGCCAAACTTACCTCCTTCTTCTCCAGTGCGGCACAGAACCAAGAAAGCGCCGGACCGCATGGTGCTTCAGCCTCCTCGCGGCAGGCGGGAAGCCCCCAGTCGCCTCCTTGCTCCAACGAGGTCAAAAATGTCAGGATCTCTAACCCGGTCCTTCAGCAATCCAGCCAAGGTGAGACCTGCAATCAATCTCCTTTGCCTAGCAAATCACGCTGCAATAAATCCATAGGGGAATTTGCTGCAACATCTTCCCCATACAGGGATTCTCCCATACAATCCATGTCCTCTGCGGAGCTCCCTATAACTGTTTCTGACATCAAGTGTTTGCTGAAAGAATTGAAATATACTATAATGTACACGCAGATATTCATAATTCAATATCATCTCTTCACACTGAGCTGATAGCTATAGGAGAAAGAACAGCACATTCAGAGGACAAGATGGAGGATTTCACCACGGCTCACAATTGTTTGGTGGACGCACATAATGCTGCAGAAGATGATCTAACACTTATCAAGTTGAAATTAGCTGACCTAGAAGACCGTTCTTTGAGAAATAATATTCGATTTAGGAACATCTCCGAAAATATCACAGATGACAAACTGAGAGAATATTTAGCTGACTTATTCACAGCATTGATTTCCAACGCCTTGGAAAGAGATCTACTCATCGACAGGGCCCACAGGGTTCCTAAACCCAGACACCTGGCTCCTGCAATTCCGCGGGATGTTCTGGCAAGAATGCATATTTTTTTTCATTTCAAAGATGCGCTGCTGAAGGCTGCAGCTACTACAAAAAAATCTTCCTGAACGATTTCAAGACATTTCACTATATGCGGACTTATTCATAGCCACTCTGGCTAGAAGAAGGGAAATTGCTTCAACTACTCACGTTTTAAGGCGATACAACATACCCTACAAGTGGGGCTTTCCTGTCAAATTGATAATTCGGAACAATGGAACGACTCACTCAGTCTCCTCTCCAAAAGAAGTAGCTAGTTTACTCAAGAAGTGGTCTCTGGATCTCCCACTAGATGGCAACAACACAGCAGCTAAAATGAAGAAACCAACTACTATTCCACAGGAATTGTCCAATGTAGAACGTCATGCATCTCCTCGTCCGGATTTGATAAGTATTTCTTCAAACTGGAGTTCTCAATCGCTGTAATACTTGTCTTTTGAAAAGTTACGTGCTCTATTAACCTCAATACCTTCATGTATCCTGCTGATGCATATTATATTTTTGATCCTTTTACTTTTTACTTTACTCGGTTCTCACACTTCCAGTCCCCTCGATGTCAAGTGACTATCCTAGGATGTCCAGACGGGTTCACTTAGAACCAAGACTTTTTTACCCAAAGTTTCCGGATATTTGGGATGTCTTTCAAATGTTTAGTTTCCTTTTTTTCTTTTTTTTTAATCCATGGTAAGAAATGCAATAATGTACTTAAACTTGAAATTTCCATATGCAACATGTGTTTCCTTTAAGCAATGTGATGTCATAAATCATTCTCTCAGATATGTCTTTATAGCCTGTGTACAATCTTCTCTATGGTTATCAAGATGTGCACTTTAAATGTTAAAGGTCTTAACAGCCCTTTTAAGAGGTCCTTGTTCTGGAAAGAATGTGTCAAACAAAAGTGCGATATTATTTGTGCCCAAGAAACACATTTAAATGAAAGTGATGCTCCCAGAGTATATAATAGATGTTTCCCACACATCTTTTACATTCATGCAACGGGGGAAAAAAAGAGGTTTTGATAGCTTTCAGGGATACTGTTGCATTTCAATTGACATCTATTATCTCTGATCCAGATGGTAAATACCTAGTGATTATATGTCTCATTAATAATGTACCATTTACCATAGTTAATCTTTATGCACCCAACGCTCACCAACATAAATTTACCAAAAAACTATTTGATTTAGTCCAGTCAAAGAATAAAGGTAACTTAATCATTTGTGGAGATTTTAATAGGACTGTAGACCCTATCTTGGACAGAAACCCGTCTCATCCTAAAGATAAAAATTGTGACTTGCGTAACTTATTACACACGGAAGAATTATATGATGCATGGAGAGTTACTCATGCGTCCGAAAAAGATTATACCTTTTTTTCTAATCCACACAATACATACTCTCGTATAGATTTTATACTAGTAGATAAATGGCTATTACAAAGAATATCATGCACAAGAATTGATACGATCACGTGGTCAGACCATGCACCGACATCCATTACAATTTAGGAATCATTTAACTCTCCTCCAACATCTCCCTGGAGATTGAATAATTACCTTCTTAACAATGACGTGTATGTATCTGCCATAGAAATAGCGCTTTCAGAATATTTTTCACTAAACAATGTTGATAACATTTCTACAACCACCTTGTGGTGTGCGCATAAGGCTGTTATAAGAGGCCACTTTCCTAAGATAGCAGCGCTAGAAAAACTTAATAGATTGGCTGGTGTCAAAGAACTCTCAGATAAATTAGTAATTCTAGAAAACAAAAACAAATCTACCATTTCGTCTAAACTAACCGAAGAAATCAAATCCCTCCGTCACCAACTATATCTTATTCTTCAAAACAATTATGAACTCCATCTTAGAAAATCTAAATTGATAAACTATTGGCAAAATAACAAAGCTTCTAAACTCTTGGCAAATAAGTTAAAGAAAAAAGCTGCTAATTCCAGAATCCCTTATATTTTTGATAAACACAAACAAAAACTCCTTAATCCCCTTGATATCGCCAACGAATTTGCTAATTACTATTCCTCTTTATACAATTTACAAGACGATCCCAATACTCCCAAACCCTCCCTAGAGGGTATAAACGACTTCTTGGGAGGCATGGATTTACCCTCACTTTCTAATGATCAATTAAAAATTCTGAACAAGGTCCTATCGATTAAGGAAATTACAGAAGTTTCAAAATCTTTGAAACTCAACAAATCTCCTGGAGCAGACGGTCTCCCGAATGAATAATACAAAGAAAATTCTCACATACTATCTCCTTATTTATTACAATGTTTAACTACTATTGTGTCTGCTTGCAGCACTCATAGTGAGATGCTACATGCAATAATTGTTACTCTCCCTAAACCAGGGAAATCTCCAGATACTCCGGCAAATTTTAGATCAATATCTTTATTAAACTCTGATCTTAAAATAATAGCTAAATTGATGTCGACCAGGCTCATAACCATTCTCCCCTCAATTGTTCACCCCGACCAAGTAGGCTTTATTAAAAGTCGTCAAACCGTAGATGGCACAAGCAGGTTTGTTGATATAATTGATGTTGTGCATTCTCGTGGGACGCCTTCTCTGCTCCTATCTCTGGACGCGGAGAAGGCCTTCGATAGAGTCCATTGGGGTTATTTGAAACTGGTCTTACAGAAATTTGGCTTTAAAGGTTCTTTTCTATCAGCAATACTTTCCCTATACTCATCACCCACTGCAGCTGTATATTCTTCTGGTTTTATGTCCACACCTTTTAAAATTACAAATGGTACCAGACAGGGATGCCCCATGTCCCCTCTTCTTTTTGCTCTTTTGATGGAACCCTTTGCTCAACCCATTAGATCTTCCTCTCATCTCTCTGGTATTTCCATAGGTCCTGAAGAACACAGAATAGGTTTATTTGCAGACGATGTGATAATTGCTCTTTCCACTCCAGAATCCTCATTGCAGACAACTGTCTTGCTAATCGAAAAATTTAGCAGTGTATCATATTATAAAATTAATACATCCAAAAGCCAAATACTTAATCTAGGGATACCCCAGAAATAAAAAAAGCTCCTGCAAGAAAAATTCCAATTCAATTGGGTTAAATCAGAAATGACGTACTTAGGAATTAAACTTGCGTTCCCCACCTCAAAATTGTTTAACTCCAACTCCATCTCCCCTTTATTGAACACAATCAAACTAGACATATCCAATCTCCGTACACAAGGCATATCGTGGTTGGGTAAAATCGCGGCAGTAAAAATGATAATTCTTCCGAAAATTCTCGATCTATTTTATAATATGCCAATTTTTATTCCTATATCGTACCTAGAACAAATCCAAAGCTTAATATTAGGATTTCTTTGGAGCAAAAAGAAAGCAAGACTCAAAGCAGATATAATGTATTTACATCCAAAATTAGGAGGTTCAGGTTGTCCTTCCATACTGCAATATTATAGAGCAGCTATTTTGGATCAACTACCCGTTGTAGTCTAATCAGCAATCTAAACGATGGGTTCAAATAGAAATGCACTCTCTGAAAACTATGCATCTTAAGAATTTTCTATTAGCTGTCTCGTATATAGAATATGTACCCCAATCTTCTTTGTCTACCATACAAGCCATAATATCCCTATGGCCTACTATTACCCACAAAAAAAAACTAATTCAAATGAACATTTATAATAGCTCCTTAGCTATATTGGAAATTGCAATCCCCAAACTTGATCTCACTAGCTGGAAGGATAAAAAATTGGATAAGCGTCATAAATTATGGCATAATGGTAACTTCGTATTATTCTCAGAGTTGAATGCTGTATATAATATTCCTAACAAGGATTTTTACAAATACCTTCAGGTCAGACATGCTCTAGATAAAATTTCTTCTCCCCCAGTAGACTTTCACTCTCCTTCCTCTTTGGAGAGATGGCTTACCTATTCTAATAGATCTGATAAAGGCATGTCTAAATGTTACAAAATCCTGAATACCCCAGCCTCGAACCACCTACTTCATATTAAGACGTTGTGGGAATCGGATTTATCTCTATCATTTACAGATGATCAGTGGGATTCCACCCTCATGGCTACTGCAAAACATTCCAGGTGTGCCAACCACATAGAAAATGTGAGAAAAATATTTATAGAACTTATTTTATATGAACTTATCTTCTAATTGCTGGATATGTGAAAACCATAGAGGTACTTTTATTCATATGTGATGGGACTGCAAAAAAAACAACACAGTGTGGCTCAAAGTATTCCAATTGCTCTCTGAGCTTTATGGTTCCAATATACCCCCAAAACCGGAATTAGCGCTTCGCTCTATAGGTTAAACTTATTTCCAGCCTCCTTCCAAACCATTCTTCAACACTTATTTATATCCACTAGACGTTCAATCGCCTCCTCTTGGAAGGCAAAGTCTCATATTAAGAAGGAAGATATTATTAGAAGTATGAATGATAACTGCTGGCTAGAATGTATGTCTGCATCTGTAGTTCAAAAATCTGACATGTTTCAGAAAAGATGGGACGTGTGGCTCAGGAGTAAACACAACCATTCCACCATCTCTCCCAGGAGCTAATAGTATAAATCCCCTACCAATGCCCACCATTGATGTTAAAAGAAAATTGATGTGACAGTATAATTGAAATTCAGGTTTTCTTACACCATACCATGGTACACAAGTTTATGTTCTCTTGTTATTTCCTGTTTTATCCATCTAGATGTACTGTTTATATTACATGCAATTTTGATGTAAATGGATCTGACATTGCAAATGTTTTCCTATCATATGTATGTAAATTAACCTCTATCCATTTGTATATGTACGTTTATTTGGAAATATAATTTTCTATGAAAAATAAAAATTAAATGTTCCTGGATTTCGCTAATTTCTACTGGCAGTTTATCCCAAACTTCACATCACTGACGTCCACCCTCTCTACACTTACCAAGAAAGGTGTGAACGCCAAAGTGTGGACTCCAGAGGCAGAATCTGCATTTATTAGCATCAAGAAAGCCTTCACTTCAGCCTTGATCCTCCATCATCCTGACGTGTCTAGGCAGTTCTCATTGGAGGTGGACTCTTCTTCTGTTGGTGCAGGTGCACTTCTATTGACAAGAATGTGAGGGTCGATGCCCTCTCCAGGTCATTTGAGACGGATGACAAGGTGGAGTCCCTTCAAAGTATCATAGACCCGTCCTGCATTGTTTCTGCCAATCCTTTGCAGGTTAGAGACATCCCTCCAGGGAGGACTTTTGTTCAGTTGGCAGACAGGAGAGGAGTTCTCCGCTGGGGCACAGCTCTAAACTGGCTGGGCACACTGGTGTTCGTAAGACCCGAGACCTGATTACTCGTTACTTCTGGTGGCCCACGCTACCTAAAGATGTTATGGACTTTGTCGCTTCCTGCACGGTGTGTGCTTCTAACAAGGTTTCTCACCTCAAGCCTGCCGGCCTGCTCCAACCTCTGCCTGTACCCAGTGTCCCCTGACAGCACATTGTGATGGACATTCTCACAGACCTTCCTCTCTCGGCAGGATGCAAAACTGGACCGGTTTTCGAAGATGGCACATTTTATCCCGTTGACCAGCCTAACTTTTGCTCCCCGACTGGCAAGTCTCTTCATTCAGCACATATTCCGCTGGCATGGCTTGCCTCTTCACATTGTGTCCGATGGGGGGCTTCAATTTACCTCAAAATTCTGGAGAGCCCTCTCCAATGGGCAAGTCGAGAGCATCAACCAGATCATGGAGAATTATCTCTGCCACTTCATCTCCTTGCAGCATGATAACTGGTCACAGCTTCTTCCATTGGCTGAGTTATCGTATAACAACCACACAAGTGAGTCCACTATTTCCACACCATTCTACATTGTGTACAGTCAACATCCTAGAGTCCCTCTTCCTGTGTCGACTACATCTCAGGTACCCGCTGCTGACTCTGCATTTGGGGACTTTCTGCAGATCTTGCAACAGACCCGCTCCTCTATTTTGCCTGCAGTCGATCGCATGAAGTGAAAAGCGGATATAAAAAGAAGAGAGGTGCCTCAGTATCTTCCAGGTGCCATAGACTGGCTATCCTCATGGAACATTCGTTTAAAGGTGCCTTCATACAAATTTGCTCCCAGGTTCCTCTGACCTTTTGAGATATTGCAACAGATAAACCCTGTCTCCTATAAGCTTTGGCTGCCTCCTACCCTCAGAATCTCCAACTCCTTTTATGTGTCCCTCCTGAAACCAGTGGTCCTGAACTGCTACAATAAGACTTCCAGTTCCGCAGTTGCTCCCAGCTGTACATCAGATGTGCTTGAGGTGAGGGAGATCCTGGACTGTAAAAGGGTAGGAGGAAGGACTTTCTATTTGGTGGACTGAAGAGGGTTTGGTCCTGAGGATAGGTTCTGGGAGCCAGAGGAAAACCTCAGGGCCCCTGCTCTCATTAAGAAATTCCTCTCTCGCTCTGGTCCCAAGAAGAGGGGACATAAGAGGGGGGATACTGTAGTGTCCATGGCCGTGGACCGCCATGTTTACTCTCCCCCCGACGGGACAGCCATGGATCTGTGAGCACTGGCTCGCATCTCCTTCCCAGGAGACGCCAGCGTTCACTTCCGCTCCGGTCCGCTGTGTCCCATAGGGTGCGCGCGCTCGCTCATGCCCGGCCTTAAAGGGCCAGCGCGCGCACATGTGGAAATCATCATCATCAACTGCCATGATTTCCTGGACTATAAGAAGGGCCCTTCTGATCCTTGCCTGAGCGTTATTAGTGTATCCCATGTCAGTCTTGCAAATGGTCCCTTAGTGTTTTCGCATTCCTGTTGTTACCCGTGCCCTTCTACCTGTATCCTGTATCCCGTGCTGTGTTCTTGTTCCTGAGCCTATTAGTGTTGGAGTCGTGTCCTACTGCATCTGCTGTCATCTGCCAGGTCCAGTGTCGTCTGCGACGTCCAGTGTCGTCTGCGACGACCAGTGTCCTCTGGCATGTCTAGTGTAAACCTGCTGCACCCACCTCCATCCGTGCTGAAGCCTCGGCCACTGTCTGGACTATTTCCCTTGAGTTACGAACTGCTATTGACTCTAGTATAGACTGTGGCTAGGCCAGCTGCCTATCCGCTACGGCGGAGCGGCCTAGTAGGTCCACATACCCTGTGACCATGACAGTATGTATGTATATGTATGTATATGTATATATATGTGTAAATATATGTAAATATATGCAGTATATGCATATATATGTATGTGTATGTATGTGTATATTTGTGTATGTACAGTATGTGTAAATATATTTGTATATATGTGTATATAAGTGTATATGTATGTGTGTATATATGTGTATATATATATATGTATGTATATGTATGTATGTATATGTATGTATGTATTTATGTGTACGTACAGTGAAGGAAATAAGTATTTGATCCCTTGCTGATTTTGTAAGTTTGCCCACTGTCAAAGACATGAACAGTCTAGAATTTTTAGGCTAGGTTAATTTTACCAGTGAGAAATAGATTATATTTAAAAAAAAAAAGAAAATCAAATTGTCCAAATTATATATATTTATTTGCATTGTGCACAGAGAAATAAGTATTTGATCCCTTTGGCAAACCAGACTTAATACTTGGTGGCAAAACCCTTGTTGGCAAGCACAGCAGTCAGACGTTTTTTGTAGTTGATGATGAGGTTTGCACACATGTTAGATGGAATTTTGGCCCACTCCTCTTTGCAGATCATCTGCAAATCATTAAGATTTCAAGGCTGTCGCTTGGCAACTCGGATCTTCAGCTCCCTCCATACGTTTTCGATGGGATTAAGGTCTGGAGACTGGCTAGGCCACTCCATGACCTTAATGTGTTTCTTTTTGAGCCACTCCTTTGTTGCCTTGGCTGTATGTTTCGGGTCATTGTCGTACTGGAAGACCCAGCCACGAGCCATTTTTAATGTCCTGGTGGAGGGAAGGAGGTTGTCACTCAGGATTTGACGGTACATGGCTCCATCCATTCTCCCATTGATGCGGTGAAGTAGTCCTGTGCCCTTATCAGAGAAACACCCCCAAAACATAATGTTTCCACCTCCATGCTTGACAGTGGGGACGGTGTTCTTTGGGTCATAGGCAGCATTTCTCTTCCTCCAAACACGGCGAGTTGAGTTAATGCCAAAGAGCTCAATTTTAGTCTCATCTGACCACAGCACCTTCTCCCAATCACTCTCAGAATCATCCAGATGTTCATTTGCAAACTTCATATGGGCCAGTACATGTGCCTTCTTGAGCAGGGGGACCTTGCGGGCACTGCAGGATTTTAATCCATTACGGCGTAATGTGTTACCAATGGTTTTCTTGGTTACTGTGGTCCCAGCTGCTTTGAGATCACTAACAAGTTCCCCCCGTGTAGTTTCCTCAGGATCAAGGGTACCCCATGAGGTGAGATTTTGCATGGAGCCCCAGATCGATGTCGATTGACAGTCATTTTGTATGTCTTCCATTTTCTTACTATTGCACCAACAGTTGTCTCCTTCTCACCCAGCATCTTACTTATGGTTTTGTAGCCCATTCCAGCCTTGTGCAGGTCTATGATCTTGTCCCTGACATCCTTAGAAAGCTCTTTGGTCTTGCCCATGTTGTAGAGGTTAGACAGAACCAGGAAAGTTGGAACCAGCGCTGGGAGTGTAGTTTCAGTAAAAACGGAAATCAAGTTTCCAAGTTTATTGGTCTCGGTTAAAATCGAAGCACATGGGCTACGAGAAAAATAAAGTGACAGGTAGGTACAGTCCAAAGTACAGAGGGAAAGAGAAGAAAGGCGGTAGCCTACGCGTTTCAGACCTTCGCTAGGTCCTTAGTCATGGCTTATGATAAGTCTGACTGTGCAGTCTAGACCTATTTATAGTCAGTCGATCTTGTAGATAATTACTTAATTAATTGCGGTTCACGGCCGGAGAGGAAAAGGAGGAGCCCCGTGGACCGCAATCTTTTGTCTGTTTCCTTGTTATGGATGAATCCGTACGGTATGTAAAGATTTTCTATGTTGTATACCTAAAGTTTGATTATAGAAACATACATAAGTTTAGATTCTATCTATGAAATCCGCTTTGTTTTTATATTAATTATCGTACGTTCTTGAAATCTGGACTATGTTCATGAAAACAGAAGGCATCCGTTTTCATGTTTCGATCTAATTAGATTGTTTTAATATGGTGTTTCCTTTTTTCGGACATAACAAAGAATAGAAAAAATAGAAAAAAATAGAAAACAGGGATTTGGAAGATTACTATATCTTTTTTAAGGTAACTTATTTATTTAAAATTGTTGTTGCAAGTCTGGTGTATTAGTAATTATTACAGAAAAATTTCTTATTAAGTCACCTTACAAGACGCGAGTAACGTCTGGAGACTGACTACAAAGTGGGGTAACGCCTACCAATTAGAAGAGAAAATAATAATAAATGAAGAACTATTGAATATATGTGAAAAAAGTATATGTGAAAAAAGTAATAGAAAAGGCGTGTATTTAAAATAATGATAAAAAACTGGTGTTTATATATCTTGATATATATGTTAGTGTCTTTAATGTTTTAATATTTGATTCGTGTTTTCGGGTTTCGTTGTTTATGGCTTTTAATTTATTTTTATTTTTTATTTTTTATTTATTTTATGGTGGAATGATCTTAGTAAAGTGACTAAGTTTGTTGGATATAATAACTTTAACTTTATTTGTAAGACTGGAAAAATCTATTAGTTGTATATATCCAGATCACTTATTGAATTTTTTGATTTTTATTTCGTGTCATCAGCTACGTAGTTGTATAATTCATGTACCGGCAAGATAGGTATTAAATTTGGTACTGTAAAAATGATCAGTTGCATAGTTCAAAATTCAAGTTTTTTCTTTGATGTTTGGATTTGCGAACCTAAAAGTTTTATATGATTTTGACCAAAAAATGTGAATTTTGATGTACAAAGCTGGTTTTTTGGATCTTCCGAACAAAAATGTTTAATCGACTGTCTAAGATATGGTAATATTCAGTCGGGGTCAGACCAGAGTGGTCTAGATGATCTCTTTTCGTTTTTATTGTTTTTTGATAATATAATTTTCTGTATTAGTTTTCGTTGGAGAAAAAA
The DNA here is from genome assembly GCF_050947455.1 of Rhinoderma darwinii. Classification (NCBI taxonomy): domain Eukaryota; kingdom Metazoa; phylum Chordata; class Amphibia; order Anura; family Rhinodermatidae; genus Rhinoderma; species Rhinoderma darwinii. The sequence continues at coordinate 272,979,006 of NC_134689.1, forward strand.
CTTACTATATTCAAATTATGTTAATTATTACTAGAAAATTATTCTAATCTGGTTTATCTATGGAGTCCAGTTTTATCTAACACGTGAATCCCCAACAGTACATTGGAGGTACAGGGTTAGTACAAATATCACATATGAATTTAGGTTAGTTGAAAACCGTATTATGGATGGAAGAAACAAATATCAAATTGTTAGCTTTAATAATGAAACATAAGGTCCTTTCTTAGATTTAAGCCTTTTGGAACCCTTGTTTGAAGGCTGAAGATCCAAAAGGCTTCTCTTGTTCGTGTTATGTGTTTGATATCCCCACCTCTTTTGGGATTATATATTTTTTCAATGGCATAACAGGAAAAACTGTTGATTGTTCTATTATGTTGGGTTATGAAATGTTTTGCTACATTCGATGTAGTAAGGATGTTTGGGTTACGGATGTAGCCAAGATGTTCAAGGATCCTTGTTTTGAACTTTCTGTTTGTACATCCTATGTATTTCAAGTCACATAGTGTGCATTCGATTATATATATGACCGAATCGGAGTTGCAATTGATGTAATTTTTAATAGCATGTGTATCAGTGTTAGCTGAGTTTGAAAAAACCTTTTTAGGTATAACATATGAACATACTTTACATGGATTGTTTCCACACTTAAAAAATCCTTTTTGTTCTAGCCATGAACTTTTTGTTTTGATGGAACTGAAAAAAGATGGCGAAAGTGTCGTGGCCAACGAAGGCGCTCTACGTGGGACTATTCTACATCCGTCCTTAAGGATGTCTTCCAGGAGTGGGTCTTCTCTAAGCATGGGTAGGTGTTTGTTCACAATTCTCTTTATACTTTTGAATTGGCTATTTTGTTGCAACACTAATGTGGGTATGTTAGATGTTGATATTGGATTTTTGTTATTTTGTGACAAAAGGATGTCTCTATTTTTCTTAGCTATTATTTGGTCTGCTCTGTCTAGAGACCAATGTGGGTACCCCCTGTTGGATAGTCTGTTATGTATGAGTTGTGTTTCGGTTTTAAATTGTGCATCAGAGCTGCAATTGCGTTTAGCTCTGCACAATTCGCCTACTGGGATCGAGACAATGGTCTGTTTGGAGTGGTTACTACCTGCATGTAAGATGGTATTGCCAGCTGTTGGTTTCCTATAGGTTTTTGTATGTATCTGGATACCATCTTCTCCCTTTAATTCCAGGTCCAAAAATATGATGTTGGTTTTGGCAAACATATGTGTAAACCTGAGATTGTAGTCATTGCAGTTAAGGAAAACCACAAAATCTTTTATGGCAAATACATCTCCCTCCCATATGAACAGGAGGTCATCGATGTATCTGCCATACCAATTGATGTTATCTCCAAATGGATTCATTGTGGAAAAAATGGTTTTTTCCTCCCACCACGCCATAACTAAGTTCGCCAAGGACGGAGAAAATTTTGCCCCCATTGAGACCCCCTTTAATTGGAGGTAATATTTGGTATCAAAAAAGAAATAGTTGTGCGTTAATAAGAAGGTGAGAATTTCCAGGATGTATATTTGTAATAAGTCACTGTAGTTGCTGTGTTTGTTCAGGTGGTATTCTATAGCAGCGTGAGCTACATTGTGCGGTATACTCGGATAAAGAGATATAACATCACATGTTAACCATGTATATTCTTTTGACCATATCTTGTGTCTGAAAGCACGTAACACATCCTTGGTGTCTTTCAAAAAACTTGGCGTATTTTGTGCGATAGGTTGTAATAGGGAGTCTAGCCATTCCGAGGTTCTTTCAGAGAAAGACCCTATTCCCGAGACTATTGGTCGCATGGGAGGAGGGATAGTATTTTTATGCGTTTTAGGCAAAGCATGGAGAATTGGCGTAATAGGATGCTCTACAGTCATATACTCTGCTTGTTTTGATGTGAGGGAACCGCTATCTACTCCTGTCTTAATTAGATTATTTAATTCTTTTTGAAAACCGATGATTGGATTTTGTTTAAGTATTTTATAGGTACTTTGGTCTGATAGTAGTTCCTCAATTTGCATTTTATAATCTTCCCTCTTCATAATTGCTATACTGCCTCCCTTATCCGATTTTTTGATAATGAGGTCCTCATTGTCTTCAAGCGATTTTTTTGCTTGTCTCAGTTTACTTGGGAAATTGTTTGTTTCTTTTTCTTTTTTGGTGGATTCATAGAGTAGTTGTAGGTCCTTTTCTATCGATATTTGAAACCGGTCCATTGTCTCAGTCCTAGATGTAATGGGGTAGAATTTGGGATTAGTGATTCTGAAGTTGGTTGAAGTGTATATATCCTTTTTTACGGGTTCAGTGTCTAAAGCTTCCAGGCAAAAAAGAGTCTTAGATTCTTGAAAAGATAACATGTGTTCCAACGGATCTCTTGCTCTCATTTGTGTTTGAGGTACCATAGATGAGTCATTCGTTATTGTTGTTGCATATTCATTCACTCCCATTGTATCCGTCTCAATGGTGTGGAAGTGTCTTTTTACAGTTAGATTTCTAACGAATTTGTTAACATCTAGTAAAGTATTGAATGGGTCGAAGTTCCGTGTTGGTGCAAAATTGAGGCCAAGGGATAGGACTTCAATTTGTTCTTCTGTAAGACTGGTTGTGGAGAGATTGGTGATATTTAGGTTAGGTTGTAATTCCTCCGTGTGCGGGGGCGAACACTCTGTTCTTGGTCTACAGGGTTTGTGTTTGCGACCGCCCCTCCTGCCTCGTTTTTTGACGTATAATTTCTTTCAAATCTAGGGTTATTTCTTGATCTATCTTTAGGATTGTCGCAATCCAGATCATCATGTTCACCGTCTCCCGAATCCGGTTCAGTGGAACTGAAGCTTACTCTATGTTGGTATTGACCGTATCTTCCTGAATTTTTTCGTTGTTTTAGAATCGGTCTGAATTTAGTGAAATTTCTTCCTCTATTGCTCCAATTGTACACTTCTTGGTTGGCGTAATCTCGTAAATCTCTCTGGAATTTGGTTTTTTTGATTGTCGCCATGGACTTGTCGACTTTGTCGATACTGTTGGAGGTCCGTGTTTCTAAAGTGACATAGTTGGGTGAGCTGGCAAACATATTCAATTTTTCTTTAGTTGTTGAAATGTCATCTTTGAGTTCAATTAATTTGAGTTCCTCTTGTGAAATAATCAATTTCATTAATTTGATGGAACAGTCAGAGAGGATCTGGTTCCATTCGGTACTGAAAGTTTCCGAATATTTGAAAGTAGGTGTTTTTTTCATACGTAACCCTCTTGGAATCATGTTTTTTGCACAGTAGTTTTTTAGGGTTGTGAGGTCCCACCAGACCTTTGTTTCATGAATCATTGATTTTTCCAAAGTGTGGAAAAGATCTTCCATTTCATAGCAGTTCTCTTTGGTATTATCCATTGTACCGAAAACTTTGGCTGCCAAAGCAGCACGGGTATATTGTATTTCATTTGTCATCATTCAAATATATAACATAGAAGCCCAAAACCAATATTGTTTCAGAAGAACACCAGTTGAAAAAATGTTAAAATGTAGAAAAAAGCCTTTAGTATATAATATACAATGAATGTCTTAGTTTCAAAATATCGTGGATATTATTACTCTTAGTTCACCTCTGTACTGAGAAATAGGGTTTCCTTTGTTATCAAAAAGATGCCCAAATATATGGAGATTGGGCTCCTACCAATGTTTAAATACGATAAATGCACGTGAGGAAATCCTTCAGCCGATAGTAACATACAGGAAAAAATATGAAGGAACTCCTCCAGCTCACCTTGTCACGGGAAGGATATAGGAGTCAGCAGCACGGATCCTCGTGTCGGCACACGCAGAAGATACAACAGAACCAGGAAAGTTGGAACCAGCGCTGGGAGTGTAGTTTCAGTAAAAACGGAAATCAAGTTTCCAAGTTTATTGGTCTCGGTTAAAATCGAAGCACAGGGGCTACGAGAAAAATAAAGTGACAGGTAGGTACAGTCCAAAGTACAGAGGGAAAGAGAGGAAAGGCGGTAGCCTACGCGTTTCAGACCTTCGCTAGGTCCTTAGTCATGGCTTATGATAAGTCTGACTGTGCAGTCTAGACCTATTTATAGTCAGTCGATCTTGTAGATAATTACTTAATTAATTGCGGTTCACGGCCGGAGAGGAAAAGGAGGAGTCCCGTGGACCGCAATCTTTTGTCTGTTTCCTTGTTATGGATGAATCCGTACGGTATGTAAAGATTTTCTATGTTGTATACCTAAAGTTTGATTATAGAAACATACATAAGTTTAGATTCTATCTATGAAATCCGCATTTGTTTTTATATTAATTATCGTACGTTCTTGAAATCTGGACTATGTTCATGAAAACAGAAGGCATCCGTTTTCATGTTTCGATCTAATTAGATCAAATTAATGAAATTGATTATTTCACAAGAGGAACTCAAATTAATTGAACTCAAAGATGAAATTTCAACAACTAAAGAAAAATTGAATATGTTTGCCAGCTCACCCAACTATGTCACTTTAGAAACACGGACCTCCAACAGTATCGACAAAGTCGACAAGTCCATGGCGACAATCAAAAAAACCAAATTCCAGAGAGATTTACGAGATTACGCCAACCAAGAAGTGTACAATTGGAGCAATAGAGGAAGAAATTTCACTAAATTCAGACCGATTCTAAAACAACGAAAAAATTCAGGAAGATACGGTCAATACCAACATAGAGTAAGCTTCAGTTCCACTGAACCGGATTCGGGAGACGGTAAACATGATGATCTGGATTGCGACAATCCTAAAGATAGATCAAGAAATAACCCTAGATTTGAAAGAAATTATACGTCAAAAAACGAGGCAGGAGGGGCGGTCGCAAACACAAACCCTGTAGAGCAAGAACAGAGTGTTCGCCCCCGCACACGGAGGAATTACAACCTAACCTAAATATCACCAATCTCTACACAACCAGTCTTACAGAAGAACAAATTGAAGTCCTATCCCTTGGCCTCAATTTTGCACCAACACGGAACTTCGACCCATTCAATACTTTACTAGATGTTAACAAATTCGTTAGAAATCTAACTGTAAAAAGACACTTCCACACCATTGAGACGGATACAATGGGAGTGAATGAATATGCAACAACAATAACGAATGACTCATCTATGGTACCTCAAACACAAATGAGAGCAAGAGATCCGTTGGAACACATGTTATCTTTTCAAGAATCTAAGACTCTTTTTTTGCCTGGAAGCTTTAGACACTGAACCCGTAAAAAAGGATATATACACTTCAACCAACTTCAGAATCACTAATCCCAAATTCTACCCCATTACATCTAGGACTGAGACAATGGACCGGTTTCAAATATCGATAGAAAAGGACCTACAACTACTCTATGAAACCACCAAAAAAGAAAAAGGAACAAACAATTTCCCAAGTAAACTGAGACAAGCAAAAAAATCGCTTGAAGACAATGAGGACCTCATTATCAAAAAATCGGATAAGGGAGGCAGTATAGCAATTATGAAGAGGGAAGATTATAAAATGCAAATTGAGGAACTACTATCAGACCAAAGTACCTATAAAATACTTAAACAAAATCCAATCATCGGTTTTCAAAAAGAATTAAATAATCTGATTAAGACAGGAGTAGATAGCGGTTCCCTCACATCAAAACAAGCAGAGTATATGACTGTAGAGCATCCTATTACGCCAATTCTCCATGCTTTGCCTAAAACGCATAAAAATACTATCCCTCCTCCCATGCGACCAATAGTCTCGGGAATAGGGTCTTTCTCTGAAAGAACCTTGGAATGGCTAGACTCCCTATTACAACCTATCGCACAAAATACGCCAAGTTTTTTGAAAGACACCAAGGATGTGTTACGTGCTTTCAGACACAAGATATGGTCAAAAGAATATACATGGTTAACATGTGATGTTATATCTCTTTATCCGAGTATACCGCACAATGTAGCTCACGCTGCTATAGAATACCACCTGAACAAACACAGCAACTACAGTGACTTATTACAAATATACATCCTGGAAATTCTCACCTTCTTATTAACGCACAACTATTTCTTTTTTGATACCAAATATTACCTCCAATTAAAGGGGGTCTCAATGGGGGCAAAAATTTTCTCCGTCCTTGGCGAACTTAGTTATGGCGTGGTGGGAGGAAAAAAACATTTTTTCCACAATGAATCCATTTGGAGATAACATCAATTGGTATGGCAGATACATCGATGACCTCCTGTTCATATGGGAGGGAGATGTATCTGCCATAAAAGATTTTGTGGTTTTCCTTAACTCCAATGACTACAATCTCAGGTTTACACATATGTTTGCCAAAACCAACATCATATTTTTGGACCTGGAATTAAAGGGAGAAGATGGTATCCAGATACATACAAAAACCTATAGGAAACCAACAGCTGGCAATACCATCTTACATGCAGGTAGTAACCACTCCAAACAGACCATTGTCTCGATCCCAGTAGGCGAATTGTGCAGAGCTAAACGCAATTGCAGCTCTGATGCACAATTTAAAACCGAAACACAACTCATACATAACAGACTATCCAACAGGGGGTACCCACATTGGTCTCTAGACAGAGCAGACCAAATAATAGCTAAGAAAAATAGAGACATCCTTTTGTCACAAAATAACAAAAATCCAATATCAACATCTAACATACCCACATTAGTGTTGCAACAAAATAGCCAATTAAAAAGTATAAAGAGAATTGTGAACAAACACCTACCCATGTTTAGAGAAGACCCACTCCTGGAAGACATCCTTAAGGACGGATGTAGAATAGTCCCACGTAGAGCGCCTTCGTTGGCCACGACACTTTCTCCATCTTTTTTCAGTTCCATCAAAACAAAAAGTTCATGGCTAGAACAAAAAGGATTTTTTAAGTGTGGAAACAATCCATGTAAAGTATGTTCATATGTTATACCTAAAAAGGTTTTTTCAAACTCAGCTAACACTGATACACATGCTATTAAAAATTACATCAATTGCAACTCCGATTCGGTCATATATATAATCGAATGCACACTATGTGACTTGAAATACATAGGATGTACAAACAGAAAGTTCAAAACAAGGATCCTTGAACATCTTGGCTACATCCGTAACCCAAACATCCTTACTACATCGAATGTAGCAAAACATTTCATAACCCAACATAATAGAACAATCAACAGTTTTTCCTGTTATGCCATTGAAAAAATATATAATCCCAAAAGAGGTGGGGATATCAAACACATAACACGAACAAGAGAAGCCTTTTGGATCTTCAGCCTTCAAACAAGGGTTCCAAAAGGCTTAAATCTAAGAAAGGACCTTATGTTTCATTATTAAAGCTAACAATTTGATATTTGTTTCTTCCATCCATAATACGGTTTTCAACTAACCTAAATTCATATGTGATATTTGTACTAACCCTGTACCTCCAATGTACTGTTGGGGATTCACGTGTTAGATAAAACTGGACTCCATAGATAAACCAGATTAGAATAATTTTCTAGTAATAATTAACATAATTTGAATATAGTAAGTTTTTTCTCCAACGAAAACTAATACAGAAAATTATATTATCAAAAAACAATAAAAACGAAAAGAGATCATCTAGACCACTCTGGTCTGACCCCGACTGAATATTACCATATCTTAGACAGTCGATTAAACATTTTTGTTCGGAAGATCCAAAAAACCAGCTTTGTACATCAAAATTCACATTTTTTGGTCAAAATCATATAAAACTTTTAGGTTCGCAAATCCAAACATCAAAGAAAAAACTTGAATTTTGAACTATGCAACTGATCATTTTTACAGTACCAAATTTAATACCTATCTTGCCGGTACATGAATTATACAACTACGTAGCTGATGACACGAAATAAAAATCAAAAAATTCAATAAGTGATCTGGATATATACAACTAATAGATTTTTCCAGTCTTACAAATAAAGTTAAAGTTATTATATCCAACAAACTTAGTCACTTTACTAAGATCATTCCACCATAAAATAAATAAAAAATAAAAAATAAAAAATAAAAATAAATTAAAAGCCATAAACAACGAAACCCGAAAACACTAATCAAATATTAAAACATTAAAGACACTAACATATATATCAAGATATATAAACACCAGTTTTTTATCATTATTTTAAATACACGCCTTTTCTATTACTTTTTTCACATATACTTTTTTCACATATATTCAATAGTTCTTCATTTATTATTATTTTCTCTTCTAATTGGTAGGCGTTACCCCACTTTGTAGTCAGTCTCCAGACGTTACTCGCGTCTTGTAAGGTGACTTAATAAGAAATTTTTCTGTAATAATTACTAATACACCAGACTTGCAACAACAATTTTAAATAAATAAGTTACCTTAAAAAAGATATAGTAATCTTCCGAATCCCTGTTTTCTATTTTTTTCTATTTTTTCTATTCTTTGTTATGTCCGAAAAAAGGAAACACCATATTAAAACAATCTAATTAGATCGAAACATGAAAACGGATGCCTTCTGTTTTCATGAACATAGTCCAGATTTCAAGAACGTACGATAATTAATATAAAAACAAATGCGGATTTCATAGATAGAATCTAAACTTATGTATGTTTCTATAATCAAACTTTAGGTATAGAACATAGAAAATCTTTACATACCGTACGGATTCATCCATAACAAGGAAACAGACAAAAGATTGCGGTCCACGGGGCTCCTTCTTTTCCTCTCCGGCCGTGAACCGCAATTAATTAAGTAATTATCTACAAGATCGACTGACTATAAATAGGTCTAGACTGCACAGTCAGACTTATCATAAGCCATGACTAAGGACCTAGCGAAGGTCTGAAACGCGTAGGCTACCGCCTTTCCTCTCTTTCCCTCTGTACTTTGGACTGTACCTACCTGTCACTTTATTTTTCTCGTAGCCCCTGTGCTTCGATTTTAACCGAGACCAATAAACTTGGAAACTTGATTTCCGTTTTTACTGAAACTACACTCCCAGCGCTGGTTCCAACTTTCCTGGTTCTGTTGTATCTTCTGCGTGTGCCGACACGAGGATCCGTGCTGCTGACTCCTATATCCTTCCCGTGACAAGGTGAGCTGGAGGAGTTCCTTCATATTTTTTCCTGTAGAGGTTAGAGTCAGACTGATTGAGTCTGTGGACAGGAGTCTTTTATACAGGTGACCATTTAAGACAGCTGTCTTTAATGCAGGCACCAAGTTGATTTGGAGCGTGTAACTGGTCTGGAGGAGGCTGAACTTTTAATGGTTGGTACCAAAGAGCTTTCTAAAGATGTCAGGGACAAGATCATAGACCTGCACAAGGCTGGAATGGGCTACAAAACCATAAGTAAGACGCTGGGTGAGAAGGAGACAACTGTTGGTGCAATAGTAAGAAAATGGAAGACATACAAAATGACTGTCAATCGACATCGATCTGGGGCTCCATGCAAAATCTCACCTCGTGGGGTACCCTTGATCCTGAGGAAGGTGAGAGCTCAGCCGAAAACTACACGGGGGGAACTTGTTAATGATCTCAAAGCAGCTGGGACCACAGTAACCAAGAAAACCATTGGTAACACATTACGCCGTAATGGATTAAAATCCTGCAGTGCCCGCAAGGTCCCCCTGCTCAAGAAGGCACATGTACTGGCCCATCTGAAGTTTGCAAATGAACATCTGGATGATTCTGAGAGTTATTGGGAGAAGGTGCTGTGGTCAGATGAGACTAAAATTTAGCTCTTTGGCATTAACTCAACTCGCCGTGTTTGGAGGAAGAGAAATGCTGCCTATGGCCCAAAGAACACCGTCCCCACTGTCAAGCATGGAGGTGGAAACATTATGTTTTGGGGGTGTTTCTCTGATAAGGGCACAGGACTACTTCACCGCATCAATGGGAGAATGGATGGAGCCATGTACCGTCAAATCCTGAGTGACAACCTCCTTCCCTCCACCAGGACATTAAAAATGGCTCGTGGCTGGGTCTTCCAGCACGACAATGACCCGAAACATACAGCCATGGTAACAAAGGAGTGGCTCAAAAAGAAGCACATTAAGGTCATGGAGTGGCCTAGCCAGTCTCCAGACCTTAATCCCATCGAAATCTAACATGTGTGCAAACCTCATCATCAACTACAAAAAACGTCTGACTGCTGTGCTTGCCAACAAGGGTTTTGCCACCAAGTATTAAGTCTGGTTTGCCAAAGGGATCAAATACTTATTTCTCTGTGCACAATGCAAATAAATATATATAATTTTGACAATGTGATTTTCTGTTTTTTTTTAAATATAATCTATCTCTCACTGGTAAAATGAACCTAGCCTAAAAATTCTAGACTGTTCATGTCTTTGACAGTAGGCAAACTTACAAAACCAGCAAGGGATCAAATACTTATTTCCTTCACTGTATGTGTATGTATGTGTATATGTGTGTATATATATGTGAATATATGTGAATATATGTGACAGCATATCTATAGCACTACGACCCTATAGCTATGGATAGGATTAGATACATTGGCTCAATAGACAGTATCACATATTATAGGATTAGATATAGGGCCCAGCTCGCTGACATTGCGGCTCTAGCGCTGGACCCAGAAATGGAAAGTATAAGAATTGTTATGCTTTTTTATGTGTTACTAATTTTTTGGGTGTATTTGTATTTTTTTACAGGTTTGGTTGTTTGACTACGTCGGATTTGAGGACTACTTCGATGACGGCTTTTTATTCACAATAAAATGGTTAATGAGGGTTGTGTGTTTTTTTTTTATTTCAATAAAATAATTTTTCTATGTCCTTGTAGTTTTTTAACCTTCATTACTACCGTCTTAGTAATGGCCACAAGCTGATTGACAATGTCCATTACTAAGGCAGGTCTTAATCTCAGCCGATGAAAAGGCTAGCACTAACCCCCATTATTACCCCGGTACCCACCGCCACTAGGGGTACCGGGAAGAGCCGGGTACGATCCAGTACCCGGCCATCTGTTGTGATGGTCGTGTACTGGGGCAGCCACAGGTTAGTACTATTAAGCTGCGAAAGGCCTAATGGAGCTAAAATGAAGCGCCAGAAGCCCTCGGGTGAATGCTGCGCCGCTTTGTTTCTGATCGACATTCCTCGGACTGGTGTATGTATATCCGTACACCTCTTGCTCTGCTTTCCGAGAAAAGCAGATCAGAAACTAAGCGGCACATCGGTCTCAGTGCTCAGTCCCCACCGATAAAAACTTTAACTTTAACTTCTGACATTTCACTAGAAGTTTAGTTACACTTTAATGGGGTTTTCCCATGAGGGTCATTTATGACATATCCACAGGATATGACATAAATGTCAAATAGATGAGGGTCCCACCTCTGGGACCCGTACCTATCTCTAGAACGGGGCACCCTAAACCCCGTTCTACCTCTTTCTGCTCTCGCTGCCTCCCAGCTACTTCCTGACTTTGTGGTCGGGAGTTACGAAAACAGCTTGCTGGGCTACTGTGATTCCGTAACTCTCATAGTAGCGAATGGCAGTTACAAAAGCAGCGTAGCATGCGAGCTACGCTGTTTCCGTAACTACCATTCAGTAGTTGGCTGGGGCAGGAGGCGAATTCCACAGTAACCTCACCGCATGACCACCGCCCTGCTTTCCTGGTCCTCTCTGGCAGTGTGTGCATTGTCAGAGAGGCGTGTTCTAACTTCTACCACTAGCAGACTATTGTGACGCACGTCTGCTAGTCCTATCCCACCCCTGCAAATGCTTTCCCTCCCCCAGAATCGATTCCAGCTTTTCTGCTGCCTGAGGCGAAAATTTAAATGGCACCCCCCAGATTTTGATTGACATCCCCCTGGCTGTTCTACATCAGTAGTAGCCTCCTCCATCTCTTGCAGATGCGCCGTTGCTTTGTACTGACATTCGTGGTGCAGCCGGGAAGAATACACACGGTTTGCGCAAGTAGTACAAGGCAATGGCGTATCTGAGAAAGTTAGAGGAGACTGGTAGTGATCTATAACAGCTAGAGCGATGTCAATCAAGCCTGGAAAGTTGGATTTGGAGGCAGGATGATGTGACTCTTCAGGATAGCAGCACCGCCCCATGACCCTTTAATGAGTAATTAGCATATAGCCGTTTTACAAGATGATTTTATAGATTTTGCTGCATCTGAAAAAAAACACAGGGGATTGTTTGGAAATATTGTCAGATCATGTATTAATGCATGCAGTGTTCCCTATAAGGTGCGCGGCTGCGCGGCCGTGCATCTTGCACAGTCCGCCCGCTCACTAACATTTAAAGCCCGCACACTGTCACGGGCGGATGCAGTGGCGTCGCTAGCACCGGAGGGGGCCCCGGTGCTAGCGACAGCCACATTCACTTGTATTTGCATCCTCAGGACTCAGATACAAATGAATATTATAGGCTGCAGTACACGTTAGGCCTGCAGCCTATAAGGTGCTGGGAAATCTCCCAGCGCAGGCTGGCATGATGATGTCACTGCATCACGCTGGTGTGCGCATGTGCCCCACCCACAAAGCAGTGCAGCGCTTTGTTCGTCGCGGGAACGGGGCAAGGTAAGTAGAATATAATTTTTCTGGGGGGCTATGTGGCACTACATACACGGGGAAGTGCTGTGTAGCACTATGTGGCAATATATACAAGGGGGGACTGTGTGGCAATATATACAAGGTAGGTGGCTGTGTGGCAGTATATACAAGGGGGGCTGTGTGGCAGTATATACAAGGGGGGCTGTATGGCAGTATATACAAGGGGGGCTGTGTGGCAGTATATACAAGGGGGGCTGTGTGGCAGTATATACAAGGGCGGCTGTGTGGCAGCATATACAAGGGGGCTGTGTGGCAGTATATACAAGGGGGGGCTCTGTAGCAATATATACAAGGGGGACTGTGTGGCAGTATATACAAGGTGGGCTGTGTGGCAGTATATACAAGGGCCGCAGTGTAGCAGTATATACAAGGGGTCTGTGAGGTAGTATATACAAGGGTCTTTGTGGCCGTATATACAAGGGGGGCTGTGTTGCAGTATATACAAGGGGGACTGTGTGGCAGTATATACAAGGGGGGGTTTGTGTGGCAGTATATACAAGGGGGCTGTGTGGCGCTATCTACAGGGGGTCGGTGTGGCACTATCTATAGGGGAAGTGGTGTAATGAGGGATTCTTTCATTGATGCCTATAATTGGTGTTTATAAATGTCTATTTTACTGCTGTACTTGTAATATTATAGTATTTTAAAAATTCATTTAAAACTAATTTAACATAAGTTTTCTTATTCTCTTATGTAGTATGATATATTAGCGTTTAATGGGGGTATAACTTTTGGTCATCAGATCGCCCACCATTGATGGAGACCTGCCCTGCTCCCTAACTCCCCGGCTCAGGAGCTGCCAAGACTTAGAGGGAACATTGAGTGCATGGTGGCAGTACAAGGGGTTAAAACTACCTGACAGGTTCCCATTAAATATACAATGAATTGAAAACAATTCCGTCTGATATGAAATTTTATTATTATAAATATATCCTACATAATTACAGCTCCAGAACTAAGCTCTGACATGTATACGGCACCAGAACAAAGCTACGTACATAAATACAGTACCAGAACAAAGCTCAGTACATAAATACAACACCAGAACCAAGCAAAGTACATACACACTGCCCCAGGACCAAGCTCTGAATATATACAGCACCAGAGCAAAGCTCATACATATATACAGCACCAGAACCAAGCTCAATACATATATACAGCACTAGAACAAAGCTCATTACATATATGCAGCACTAGAGCAAAGCTCAGTACATAAATACAACACCAGAACAAAGCTCTGACATATACGGCTCCAGAACAAAGCTCATACATATATGCAGCACCAGTGCCAACCTCAGTACATATATACAATACCAGAACAAAGCTCATTACATATATACAGCACCAGAACCAAGCTCAATACATAAATACAACACCAGAACCAAGCTTATACGTATATCCAGCACCAGAACCAAGCTCAATACATAAATACAACACCAGAACCAAGCTTATACGTATATACAGCACCAGAACCAAGCTCAATACATAAATACAACACCAGCACAAATACAGCTCAATTTAGTGCAACCCCTGCCGTAAAGGTTTCTATGTAAAACTAAAGCTCCCAGCACGACCCAAACAATGGGAGTTGATGTTTCACAAAAAAAATCATACCACCCATCAGCTCGCTGAAGATCATATAGTGACTACAGTACTGATTAGAGACAGAATAAACATTTACATTAAGTGACTTCTTTTCAGATTCTAGTTGTTCTTTTCTCTTTTTCTTCTCCATTCGGTCCAGACCTCTATGATGACTTCTCCCGGCAACAGCCCATTTCTGTAGTTTGCCGCTCAGATGTCTTCAGTTTCTCACTTTTCAAAATTTCTGCACCTATAAACAAAGATAAAATTCTCATGGTGCCACACACTACACCCTAAATATAATAGCACCATACACTGTGTCCCTGATTATAATAGCACAATACACTGTGTCTCTGATTATAAGAGCACCATACACTGTGTCCGTGATTATAATAGCACCACACACTGTGTCCCACCCACACAGTGCTCCCTGTATATAGTGCCCCCAGAGAGCCCGCTGTAGATAGTGCCCCCCATAGAGCCCCTCCATAGATAGTGCCCCCCATAAAGCCCCCTGTAAACAATGCCCTACATATATGCCATTGTAGATAGTGCCCCACATACAGCCCCCTATAGTTAGTGCCCCTCATATAGCCCGCCTTTAGATAGTGCTCTACATATAGCCCCCCTGTAGATAGTGCTCTACATATAGCCCCCGCTGTAGATAGTGGCCCACATATACCGCCCCTGTATATAGTGCCTCACATATAGCCCCCCTGTAGATAGTGCCCTACATATAGACTCCCCTGTAGATAATGCTCTACATATAGCCCCTCCTTTAGATAGTGCCCCACATATAACCCCGCTGTAAATTGTACCCCACATATATAGCCTCCTGTATATAGTGACCCACATATAGCCCCATGTAAATAGTGCCCTACATATAGCCCCCCTGTAGATTGTGCCCCACATATAGCTCCCCCCATAGATAATGCCACTCACACTTTAAAGTGAAAAAAAAACTTTACACACTCACCTTGATCCCGTCCCCATGCCGTCCTGTGTCAATACAGGCCTGCTCTCTTCTGAGCATGTCTCCTGGGGCTGAACATCATCACGCTGCTTGGATCGTTGAAAGGCGCTGATTGGCAGGGCAGAAATACTTGCCCCGCCGATCAGAGCCTTTCAACAACGGAAGCAGCGCGATGACGTCATCGCGTCGCGAGCGTTGTTGAAAGGTGCTGAATGGCGGGGCAAGTCATTCTGCCCTGCCAATCAGCGTCATTGTAAGGCGCTTAATAGTCGGGCACGGAACGTGCCCGGCCATTAAGCACTTATGCATGGCTTATTCAGCAGCGGTGTGTGGCCATTAGCAATGCTAGTGCAGTGCAATACTGATTTTTAAAATGATGTGCAGTTCTGTGGTGCAATACCGATTTTTAAAATGATGTGCGGTTTGAACAGCCGAAATTATTATCTGCCACTGCCCCAGATATATACTGTGCTGCTTAGAGATATACTGTACAACTAGACCCCAAAAGTAATTCTTGTGCTGAGAAAAGCGTGAATTTATTCCTATGATGTGTTATTATCTAAATTATAATTTTTTTTTAAATAACTGAGGATGTTTTAATCTCACTGGATGAAGTGCCGGATTTTTAAATTGCCTTTCTGCCTATGCACAATATGGGGAGAAAGCTGTCATTCAGCGGACGGTGGGCGAGTTAGGCCTCATTCACACGACAGGGTTTCCCGGCCGGGTGCCGGCCGTTCATAAATCGGCCGGCACCCGGCTGCATTAGGAATAATAGACCCCTAATGGGGCTATTCACACGACCGATTTTTTGACGGCCGGGAAAACCGGCCGTCAAAAAATGGGACATGCTCTATTTTCGGCCGGGTGCCCGGCCGCCCGGCTCCCATAGAAGTCTATGGGGCCGGGTAATACACGGCCATCACCGGAATGTGTCCCGAGTGATGGCCGGATTTTCCGTCGCTTGCGCTCTATCTCCTCCTCCTCCTCACAGCGCAGAGTGCACGTGAGGAGGAGGAGTTGATGCCATTCGGACGAATGGCTGTGCGCTGTACACTGTGTGGCAGGGCCGGGGTGTACAGCAGGTGGAGGGAGCGCTGCGCTGGCTCCCTTCCCCTGCTTGTTTTAAAAGCGCCCTGGCCTGGCGACACCTTCCATGGCGCCGCTAGCAGCTGCTGCGGCTGCTACTACTGTAGCGACGCCACTATAGCAGAGCAGGGAGGTATCTCCCCGCTCTGCTATGTGCTAGCCCCACTTTAGCTCCTTGAAGGAGCGGAATCCCCGTGTTTTCGGGGATTCCGCTACTGGACAGAGCGTTTGATGTCTCTGTCCATATCTGGGCAGTGACATCAGGGTAAACTCCTGAAGCGGAATCCCCGAACACATGGGGATTCCGCTTCAGGAGTTGCCGCTGATGTCACTGTCCAGATCTGCCCGGCCCGGAACGGATGCAAAACTTTATGCAAACCGGCCGGGCAAAATGGCCGATTTTACCGGCCGATACTCGGGCTCGGGCGGGACCCGGTCGTGTGAACCCAGCCTAAGACTCAGCTCATGAATACGAGCTGCATAAGAAAAATAGATTTTTACAAAAACTACTGACATCTGAAGTAATACATCATTGGAATCAGGATCTTTAGCACTACTTTATGCTGCCCTCACATAGGGCAGCATAAACCTGGTAACAGATTCCCTTTAAAGAGGCTCTGTCACCAGATTTTGCAACCCCTATCTGCTATTGCAGCATAAAGGCGCTGCAATGTAGATTACAGTAACGTTTTTATTTTTAAAAAACGAGCATTTTTGGCCAAGTTATGGCCATTTTTGTATTTATGCAATTGAGGCTTGCAAAAGTTCAACTGGGCGTGTTGAAAAGTAAAAGTACAACTGGGCGTGTATTATGTGCGTACATCGGGGCGTGTTTACTACTTTTACTAGCTGGGCGTTCTGATGAGAAGTATCATCCACTTCTCTTCACAACGCCCAGCTTCTGGCAGTGCAGATCTGTGACGTCACTCACAGGTCCTGCATCGTGTCGGCCACATCGGCACCAGAGGCTACAGTTGATTCTGCAGCAGCATCAGCGTTTGTAGGTAAGTAGCTACATCGATTTACCTGCAAACGCCGATGCTGCTGCAGAATCATCTGTAGCCTCTGGTGCTGATGTGTCCTCGCTTATCTGACACGATGCAGGACCTGGGGAAGTGACGTCACAGCGTGATCTCTCGAGAACACGGCTGTGTCTGCACTGCCAGAAGCTGGGCGTTCTGAAGAGAAGTGGATGATACTTCTATACACAACGCCCAGCTAGTAAAAGTAGTAAACACGCCCCGATGTACGCACATAATATACGCCCAGTTGTACTTTTACTTTTCAACACGCCCAGTTGTACTTTTGCAAGCCTCATTTGCATAAATACAAAAATGGTCATAACTTGGCCAAAAATGCTCGTTTTTAAAAAATAAAAACGTTACTGTAATCTACATTGCAGCGCCTATCTGCTGCAATAGCAGATAGGGGTTGCAGAATCTGGTGACAGAGCCTCTTTAAGGTCCCTAAGACGGCAACCAGACAAAAAATATTACAGTAATTACTGTCAGACCTGGACACTTCTGTGATGCGAGAACCTGGTGATTGTGGCATTCCGGCAGTATAGGGGTGTCCAGGTCTGATAGTAAATAACAGCCTCTGGTGTAGGTATTATTATCAGGACCTGAAATAACATTTACCAGAAACTGCAGCACATCTTAGGGTGTCTTTCTCACTCTGCTCCTGCTCCCCCCTCTCCTCTCCATAGACTTCATTGGGCAGCGTGTTCATGTGTCTTTCTCTCTCTGCTCCTGCTCCCTCCAGCATGTCTGTGTCTCTCGCTGTTCCTGCTATCCTCTTCATATATACTTCTATTGGCAGGCCGTGAAGAGACGCCCCACCACTTTCTGGAGTCCATCTTATCTGATCTGTAACTATAAATGGATTTTGCTTGACAACAGGGGGTAGACAGCAGATTACAGGAAGGAAGACACCTAGTGGCAGTAACTTCACACAGAATTTGCATGCATAAAACAACTACATTTTACCAGTAAGCACATTATAAAGTTGATATATATCAGAAGGGTAGCCAGCTCTATGAACTATCAAGGCGTCACAAATAGGCTTCTACCTGGCTATACACGTTGTGCCTCATGACGTACACACTATCCCTCCATGTTTCACACACTTGCACCCCATTATCCATTTATTTCTATTGAGGCACTTCACTCATTACTGCCCCCTATATTTCACTTATAGTATTACACTTGCACACACACTATTCATTTATTATTTCTTACTACACATCCCATGCACCACACACACCACTCCCCTCAAGACTAGTGGGAGTGGCTATTATTATTTAAAGCACCTGCTCACTCTCCTTCATCAGCGTTTCTGACCTGGCTGTGTCCATTTGTAAGTATGGCCTTTTTCGGTGTTTTTGTATATGTCCCCTTGTTTTTATCGGTTTTGTCTGTGCATCAGGAACATTCAGTTCCAGTTAAGGAGTTAGGGACTCGCAAGTCTGGGGATCCTTGTCGTGGATTGTGAGCTTGCGTCCTTTTGGCCAAAATGATCACTAATACCCCAGGTATTTTTCATTATTACGTATATTCGCTTCTCTTGGACACAGCTGGGTCTCTGATGCTGGGAGAGCATGGTGTGTTGTTGTTGTTGTTTGGCATAGCAAGCAGGGTAGCCCGCTCTATGAACTATCAAGGCGTCACAAATAGGCTTCTACCTTGCTATACACGTTGTGCCTCATGACGTACACACTATCCCTCCATGTTTCACACACTTGCACCCCATTATCCATTTATTTCTATTGAGGCACTTCACTCATTACTGCCCCCTATATTTCACTTATAGTATTACACTTGCACACACACTATTCATTTATTATTTCTTACTACACATCCCATGCACCACACACACCACTCCCCTCAAGACTAGTGGGAGTGGCTATTATTATTTAAAGCACCTGCTCACTCTCCTTCATCAGCGTTTCTGACATGGCTGTGTCCATTTGTAAGTATGGCCTTTTTCAGTGTTTTTGTATATGTCCCCTTGTTTTTATCGGTTTTGATATATATCAGGTATACGATTAGATTAACATAAGTATTTTGAAAAGTTAGTGTCCAATTAAGGAAGTTGAGGGCTTGTCTTTTGCGGACTGATTTGTATTTTTTAATGGCACCATTTTAGGGTACATATAATGTATTGAATAACTTTAATTAATTTTGTTTGTTGGGAATTGAAAAAAACAGCGATTCTGTCATTGTTTTTTGGAATTATTTATAGGGCATTCACCTTGCGGTATAAATAACATGTTAAATTTATTCTGTGGGTCGTTGTTATTATTACCAAATGAATAACTTTTTTTATGTTTTGCTACTTTTGAATAATAAAAACACTTATTTTTCTAAGTAATTTGTAACGTGTCGATGCATTCCAAAAGTTAACGTAACTTTATTAGGGCGTATTTTTGCTAGACGAATTGTGGTTTTCACTGGTTCAATTTTGGAGTACGAAGGACTTGTTGATTAACTTTTATTGCTTTTTTGAGGGAAATATGAACATAAATCAGCAATTTTGGCATTGTTTTTCAGGGGTCTTTTTTACAGCATTCACCGTGCGGAATAAATAACGTGTGAATTTTATAGCACGGGATGTAATGGCTGTGGTGATACCAATTATGTGTCGTTTTTGTTTTTTCAATAATAAAATATTTTCTAATGTAAAGATAGTTTGTTTTTTGTTTTACTTTGGATTTTTTTTGTACATTTGATTGAATTTTTTTTTGTCCCACTATGGGATTTTAACATGTGATCCTTTAATTGCTTCTATAATATACTGCAATATTTCTCAGTGTAACACGTACATAGCAGACCAGGACGCCTTTGCTTAGGCCCCTTCCCTCTGTAAAACCACATAGGTGCAGTGGCCGATACCGGCATCTAAGAGGTTAAACGGACAGAATTGTTGCAGCAGGGTGTCAGTTGCTCAGGGACCCACACCAATATCCAGAACGGAGGTCACTCAACCTCCATCCCGTCTCGGACACATATTAACGGTGGCCGCACATGTGCATTGCTCACTCCATTCTGTACTGTGGGAGTTACGGAAACAGCCGATCAACCATGCTCGGCTGTTTCGGTAACTCCAATAGAAGTGAATGGACATTCTGTATCTAGTCTCTGTGCCCTTGCAGTACTTTTGACAAACTGACTGCCCCTAAGAAAAAGATGGAGAAAAGCAGCATTGGAATAAAGTCCTGTTTGCTGGTGCATGCCCCACAGGACTTGATCCAAATATCCTTGCAATTCAATTCACAGATACCAAGGCAGCATTTAAAAAATAATGTACCTTAGGTGAATAAAGTTACATTATTTTTGAAGTGTTGCTTTGGTAACGGAGAATTACCACCCATAAGGCCATGTTCACATGCCGGATTTTCACGCAGACTTTGTTGTGGAAACCATGCGTATTCTGTGCTAAAATAGATGTTCCACTGACTGCGGCCCAGTGATTTCAATGGGAAAACTAGCCTATGAACCAGCCCCCATCCCGTTGTTCATACGACGCAGAATTTTCCACGTGAGGAATTGAAAATGTGTTATGGAAAAAAAAATGGACATGCTGGGTAGCCACATGCAGATTAGCCCGATGAATGATTTAATTGATGAAACTGTAAATCCACAGCATTTTGGATTTCTGCCGTAGATTAACCTGCCAATCCACATTGGATTTTTCCACTTTAGAAATCCTTCTGGAAACATTACTCTAAGGACCTGTTCACACTGAGATTTATGACGAGTTTTTTGGCACGGAAACCGCTCCGCAA
The DNA here is from genome assembly GCF_050947455.1 of Rhinoderma darwinii. Taxonomy (NCBI): domain Eukaryota; kingdom Metazoa; phylum Chordata; class Amphibia; order Anura; family Rhinodermatidae; genus Rhinoderma; species Rhinoderma darwinii. Next base: position 273,000,022 of record NC_134689.1, read on the forward strand.
AACTCGTCAAAAAACGCCCGAAAATGCCTCCCATTGATTTCAATGGGAGTTGGACCTGTTTTTTTACCGCGAGTAAAAAAAACGCGTCGCTGTAAAAAGAAGTGACATGACCCATCTTGAGGTGGTTTCCGCCTCCAAAACCCCATTTCAATCAGTCAGAAAGGGTAAAAAAACACCTTGACAAGTGTTTTGACGAGTTTTTGTCAAACCACTGTGCAAAAACCTTCTGGAGCAGTTTTTGCAAGAGGAATTTTCCTCCTGCAAAAAACTCTGTGTGAACACAGCCTTAGAGGATTAATTTTTTCCATCTTCCCTTTGCTATAGGACAAGTTTTTTCTTGTTTATCGGTAAAGGTCATCCATATTTTAAGTCTGTGAGGTCAACCAAAATGTTAGTTTTAAAATATCTTATGGATACAGTGAGAACACTCTTTAGCCCTAGAAGGCAGCAGAGGTGTATTAATATAAGACACTGGAAACGTAGACTCTATCACAAGAATGCAACACTGCAATAATGAGTATAAATTTCACTGACTAAGCAGAGAAATTAAGGCTGTGTTTACATACGCATTAGGAGCCGCCATCACAGATACTGACAAAATCCGGAACAAAACAGTGCAGCATGCATCGCTATTTTGTCCGGTAAAATAATGAAAAACAGAAAGAACCCATTAAAGTTAACGGGTTCCGTCAGGCGCCGTTGGTGTCCGTCATAAAACGGATCCGGCACTTCTGTTCTTCTCGTTTTTCTGTTACGATGACGGGACAGAAAAAGGAAAATAACGCAGCTGTGAACAGAGCCTAAAACATAAGTTTTATTAATAAATACTTCAAAATAGCATGCAAGGCAGAATATGATAAAATTAACTCAAAATGTGTCAATAATTAAAGCGTACCTATCATTCAAGATACATTTTTAGAATAAGCCATTGTTTGTGTATTTCAGTAATATCAGTATTTCCAACCACAATGCCACCTGTATGATATTGTTTTGAGCAGTTTTCTCCTTTTAAACGCTCTATCTATAACTTTCAGTTATTTCTGAGCTCAGCTCCAAAAGGGGCAGTAACACCCCCAGCCCCCCGGGACAGCGGAACACTGCCCGGAATCCGGGACTGTCCCGCTGAATCCAGGATGGTTGGGAGATATGCCCAAACCTGACCCTCTAAATAAATACAGACCTCAGTGCAAGACCAGATGTGCAGATACTCACCTCTCCCATTCCTGCAGTCTTCTTCACTCGCAGGTGGTGCAGGTAACGATCAGTATATTGTTTGTGGCAATGCCTGGGAGTCAAAATGACTGCAGGAAAGGGGTTAGGTGAGTATCTTTTAACCCGTTAGTGACCAGCCTATTTTAGACCATAACCCCTTCAGAACCCATCCATTTTTTGGATTTCCGTTTTCATTTTTTCTCCCCATATTCCAAACGCTACAACTTTTTTATTTTTTTTCATCAATGTAGCCATATAAGGGCTTGTTTTTTGCGGGACGAGTTGTAGTTCTTAACGGTACCATTTGTTGTACCATAAAATATATTGGTAAACTGGAAAAAATTCTCTGTGGGGTGGAATAGGAAAAAAACAGCGATTCCTCAATGTTTTGAGGGGTTTCGTTTTTACGGCTTTCACCATACAGTAAAAATGGAATGTACCAAATTGATATAGTTTTTTTATGTTTTACTACTTTTACAAGTAAGAAGCTCATTGTTAAAAATAAAATGTGTTTTGTCACCACATTCTGAGAGACATACCTTTTTTATTTTTCCATTGATTGAGCGGTATGAGGACTTATTTTTTGCAGGGTGAGCAGTAGTTTCAATGGTACCATTTTGGGCTACATGGGACTTTTTGATCACTTTTTATTTCATTTTTGTGAGATATGAAGTGACCAAAAAACAGCAATTCTGGCGGATTACGGGATTGTTCAAACGCTGTGGTTTCAGACGTAATTAGGGCCGTTTACGCCTCGAATTACACCTGAAGAAACGCCTCCAAGTATCTGCCCACTGCTGGCAAAGGGATTTACAGTGTTCTGTTCCCACGAGGCTTAATTTTATGCGTCGTTGTCATAATACGGCGCGTAAAATGAAGGCGCGTCAAAAGAAGTGCAGGACCTTTCTTGGAACCTTTTTGGAGGCGTTTTCCATTGACTCCATTAAAAAACAGCTCCAAAAACGGCCGTAAAATACGCATTGAAAAATGCGAGATGCTACAAAAACGTCCCAAAATCGGGAGCTGTTTTCGCTTGAAAACAGCTCCGTATTTTCAGACATTTTTTGCTAAGCGTGTGAACATACCCTTATAGTTTTTTTATTTTTACGGCATTCACCGAGCACATTAAATAATGCTATAGTGTAATAGTTCGGTCTCTTACGGACACAGCAATACCAATTTTGTAGGGTTATTCTTTACATTCTGGGCGGATTTACACGAGCGTGTGCGTTTTGCACATGCAAAAAAACGTGGCATTTGCGTGCACAAAAGGCACTTAACAGCTCCATGTGTCATCACATAGGATGCGCGGCTGCATGATTTTCGTGCAGCCGACATCATTATGACACTCTGTTTGGATGTTTGTAAACAGAAAAGCACGTGGTGCTTTTCTGTTTGCAAACATACTTTTGACTGCTGTTGCACGAATCACGCGCGTCCCACGGAAGTGCTTCCGTGTGGTGCGCGTGATTTTCACGCACCCATTGACTTCAATGGGTGAGTGATGAGCAGAAATATAGGTCCTGCCGTGAGTTTTACGCAGCAGACTCACGCTGCGCAAAAATCACTGACAGTCTGCACTGCCCCATAGACTAGGATAGGTCCGTGCGACGCGCGGTAAAAACACGCGTGTTGCACGGTCGTATTATACGTTCGTGTAAATCCGCCCATCTTCAGAGGAAAAATGGGAAAAGATTTTTTTTTTACTTTTCATTTTTTAATTTTTTTTACACTGCTAAATACGTAAACTTTTTTTTTATAGATTTCATTAGTCCCCCAAGGGAAACAGCTCCTGATTTTCAGACGTTTTTTGAGCAACTCGCGTTTTTCGCTGTGTTTTTTATGCCCATTTTTGGAGCTGAAAAGCGGTTCCAAAAATGTCCCAAGAAGTGACATGCACTTCGTCTTCGCGGCCATTTTTTTACGCGGCCTAACAGGCATCAACTATTGGCAGACCATAGTAGCCACTGGCACCCTACGATCGCATCGCAGGGTGCTGGTGGGGAGAGAGAGAGAGCCCCCTCCCTTTAAAATCACTCAGATGCGTCGCTTGGTATTAAGCGCCGCATCTGAGGGCTTAAACTAGCGGAATCGATACTGATATCGATCCCGCCCATTTGCGTAGGTCTGCTTCTAGCCCTCAGCTACCGGAGGTATATACGGGAGATATACCTGCTCCTGGTGGTGTTTATTTATTCTGATGCAGCGCCGTAAAAAGGCTGCTGCATCAGAATAAAGCCCGTTAGTGGCCCCGTAAAAACGCCTATGGGCGGTCACTAACAGGTTAAAGCCTGCTCTTATATGAGTCTGGGAGGTCTCTTCTTTTTGCTGGGGGTCTCCCAGACATTGCAGTAGAGTTGGCAAGTATGACTAAGGGCCTATTCACATCAGCATCGGGGTTCCGTTAGACTTTTCCGCCAGGGGAACTCATGAACGGAAAGTCAAACGGAAACCATAGTTTCTGTTTGCATTACCATTGACTTCCGTTGCAAATGGTCTCCGTTCTGTAAGGTTTCAGTTTTTTTTGCAGAAACAAAAGCGCAGTCATGGCACACATCAGCTGCTTCCCACACACACTTGTCCAGAGGACACAAGAGCATAAGCCACAAAAAGTTCTGCTTTCTAAGACTCCCAGAGATGTACACAGAATAACTCATCTTTTCTCACATTTTCTGAAATAAGATTAACCCTTTAATGACCAGCCTATTTTAAACCTTAACCCCTTCCCACGATTGGGCGTGACAGTACGTCCGTAATCAAAGTGATTTCCCGCATTCAGGCGTACAGTTACGCCCAAGCTTTAAACTGTCACCATGTCAACAGACACGGTGACAGCGTCCTGATCGCAACTGTCATAGATAGTTGCCAAGCAGGACTCGCGGCACAGGACCAATCAGTGTGGTCCCGTGCAGGCAAGCGCTGTGATTGGCCAGTCAGTACTGACAGGCCAATCACAGTGCAGGAGGATTGTTTTGCCGGCATCTCCGGCTCTGACAAGCTCATTTCTGTCAGAGAGCTTGTCAGAATCGGATGCCAGTCAGAATACAGTTCAACAGTGTTAAAAAAAAAAAACAGCGATCTGCCCCTTTTGTGCCCATTGACCAGTGATCACCCCCTTTGGTGCCAAATATATAATTATATAATTTCAGTCGCCCACAGTGTCCTTCTGCCGTGCTGTGATCTGTGCCCAGCTATCACATGTCGCAGTACCCGGTCGCCATCACCCTGCTCTGTCCCTAGATTGCCTACTGCCCGAGTTCCCTGTTAGGAAGCAATGCCACGTCTCATTTAGTTTTTCCCCTGGTAGGTAGGGTACCCTTACTCATTGAATACAGCAGGGTCGCTGGTCTGTTCTCATTCCGTAGTCGAGAGTAGCACATTTTATTTTTTGATAAAAAAAGTTTTTAAAAAAAAGTTAAAGAAAAGTTACAAAAAACATTTGTTCGTTAGTTAGTAGCAATTACTTAATATGGCCAAAAGAATGTTGTGTTCCGATACGGACAGCAAAAGTGAAGGTGAAGCACAGTTCATGCTTTCATCTTCATCTGCATCCAGTGACTCTGCACCCTCCACCCCCCCCCATCAGCGCAGAAGAGCCGTAGGTCCTGCTCTGCCTGAGCTGACATGGGAAGCTGCGGACAATTCTACCCCCACAGGTGCCTGAATTTACAGCCCCCTCAGGCATTCAAATTGACACTACGGGTTTCTGCCCCATTGATTATTTTAAAGGTTTTTTCAGACTCCCTTTTAAATTTAATGGTCCAGCAGACCAACATTTATGTGGAACAATTTATCTCCCAGAACCCCGACTCTTTTATGGGAGGACCCAAAATTGGACCCCCACAAATGCAGTGGAATTGCGGAAGTTTTGGGGCTTATTTTTAAGTTTTGGTCTCATAAAAAAGCCCAGTATTAGAGACTATTGGTCCCCTGATATTTTATATAACACCCCCCTTTACCGCACAGTAATGACAAGGAAGCGATTCGAAGCCATCCTAAAGTTCCTACATTACAATGACAATAGTCAGTGCCCACCCCCACAGGACCCAAATTTTGATAGGCTGTATAAAATAAGACCTTTAATTGCCCACTACTCCCAAATTTTTTCCCAAGTTTATACCCCCCAACAAAATATTTAGGTGGATGAGTCATTGGTAAGCTTCAAGGGTAGACTGCACTTCAGGCAGTATCTACCCAATAAAAGAGCCCGGTACGGCATAAAACTATACAAACTCTGTGAAAGTGCCACCGGTTACACCTACTCTTTTAGGGTTTATGAGGGGAAAGACTCCCATATAGATCCCCCAGAATGCCCCCCCTTCCTAGGAATCAATGGAAAGATCGTATGGGATCTTATCCATCCTTTACTTGGCAAAGGATATCATTTATATCTGGACAACTTTTATAACAGTGTCCCGTTGCTAAAAGTTCTGTCATCCAGATCCACATTGGCGTGCGGAATAATCCGCAAAAATTAGAAGGGCCTCCCCAAAACTTTGCTGGGTCAGATCCTAAAATTAGGAGAAAGCAGAGCTGTCTGCAGTGACGATCTGCTGCACCTGAAATATAAGAATAAAATGGGCATCCTTATACTGACCAGCATTCACGACAGCAGAGGCAGCCTTGTCCCTGTACGCGGATCCACCACCCAAGTTCCCAAACCATTTTGTGTACAGGAGTACAAAAAATATATGGGTGGCATTGACCTGTCTGATCAGGTAATAAAACCATACAGCGCCATGCGCAAGACAAAGGTATGGTATAAAAATCTGTCTGTGCATCTTTGAAAGATGGCTTTATACAATGCCTTTGTCCTCTGCAGATATGCCGGTAGTGGGGATACGTTCCTGCAATTTCACGAAAAGGTCAAGTCCCTGATATTTGCTGACCGGGAAGGGGAGGGCAGTTCATCCGGTTCTTCCGTCAGCAGGATAAATCCCAGCCAGCATTTCCCCACAGAAATCCCCCCCCACTGAAAAAAAGCAGAAGCCCCAAAAAAAATGCTGTGTGTGCGCCAAGTGAGGCATTCGTAAGGACACCACATACCATTGTGAGACGTGTCCCACAAATTCTGGCCTGTGCATGAAACAATGTTTCAAAATATACCATAGCTCCTTGGATTTTTAATTTATTTATTCTTCATTCACCTTTTCGGTCTCCCATATTGGCCATTATTATTTTTTTTACTGACCAGCCCCAATTAAAATTTGTAAAAACACACCTAAAACAAAACTAAAAATTCTCACTATACCAAGGAGCCGAGGGAGTATCTTTCTCACCTAGGTTGCAAATCTGGGTGAGAGGAATAAATCCAGATGAGATTGTTGTCTCAGCAAATCTTTTTTTGCTGAGGCCTTTGATTTATTTTTTGGGCTGGATTTTATGGAATGGTGGGTAGGTTGGTAGTGGGGCCTGCCAGTCCCTCTCCCTCCATTGCAGGTTTTCCAGGTTGTCCTCCTTAGTTACTAAAATTAAAGTATGTCTTATTATACACCTAGATGAATACCTAGAGGGTTGTCACTTCACAATTTAAAAATTCTCACTATACCCCTAGATGAATACCTTGAAAGGTGTTACATTACAATCTAAATCTTCTCACTATACCGCTAGATGAATTCTTTGAGGGGTTTAGTTTCCTAAATGGGGTCACTTTTCTGGGTTTATAATGTTTTGACACCCCAGAGCCTCTGTGTTCATGACACAGGGCAGTAAATGCCATCGTAGTATGCCTCAGATGTTGCATGGTGCTCTTTACATTCTGAGCCCTGCCATGTGCTCAAACAGCAGTTTATCTGCACAAATGGGGTACTGTCGTATTCAGGAGAATTTGCGTACAAACTGTGGGTGCTTTTTCTCCTTTAACCCCTTGGGAAAATTATAAATTTGGGGCTAAAGCAACATTTTCTTTGAAAAAATCTAAATTTTATTTTTTTACTGCTCAGTGTATGAAACACCTGTGGGGTCAAACTGCTCACTATACCACTTTAAAAATTACTTGAGGGGTGTAGTTTCCCAAATGGAGTCACTTTTGGGTGGTTTCCACTGCACTGGTACCTTTACAAATGCGACATGGTGCAGAGAAATCAATCCAGCACTCCAAAAGCTAAATGGCGTGTCTTCCTTTCCGAGTCCTACCGCTTGCCCAAACAGCAGTTTATGACCACATGTTTGGTATTTCCGTACTCTGGAGAAATTGCTTTACAAATGTTGGGGTGCTTTTACTCATTTATTTGTTGAAAAATTTTTACATTTTGAGGTAAAGCTACATTTTATTGGAAAATAATGTAATTTTTCATTTTCACTGCCCAATTCTAATGAAATTTATGAAACACCTGTGGGGTAAAAAATGCTCACTACACCCCTAGATTAATTCCTCAAGGTGTGTAGTTTCCCAAATGGAGTCACTTTTGGGGGGTTTCCACTGTACTGGTACCTTAGGAGCTTTACAAATGCGACATGATGCAGAGAAATCAATCCAGCAAAATCAGTGCTCCAAAAGCCAAATGGCGTGCCTTCCCTTCCGAGTCCTGCCGCTTGCCCAAACAGCAATTTATGACCACATGTTTGGTATTTCCGTACTTTGGACAAGTTGCTTTACAAATGTTGCGGTGCTTTTCCTCATTTATTTGTTGAAAATATTAAAAATTTTGAAGTAAAGCTACATCTTATTGGAAAATAATGTAATTTTTCATTTTCACTGCCCAATTCTAATGAAATCTATGAAACACCTGTGGAGTCAAAATGCTCACTACACCCCTAGATGAATTCCTCAAGGGGTGTAGTTTCCAAAATGGGGTATTTTTTTTGGGTGTTTCCTTTGTTTTTGCACCACAAGACCTCTTCTAACCTGACATGGTGCCTGAAATATAATTTAAGAAAAGGAAAGCCCAAAAATCCTCTAGGTGCTCCTTTACTTCTGGGGCTTTTGTTTCAGTCCATTACCACACTAGGGCCACATGTGGGATATTTCTAAAAACTGCAGAATCAGGGCAATAAATATTCAGTTGTGTTTCTCTGGTAAAAATCTTCATTATTACAGGAAGAATTAATTAAAATGGAATTTCTGCAAAAAAAATAATGAAATTTGCAAATTTCCCTTCCACTTTGCTTTAATTCCTGTGAATGAAGAGTTAAGAAACTTTCTAAATGCTGTTTTGAATACTTTAAGGGGTGCAGTTTTTAAAATGGGGTGATTTGTGGGGGTTCCTAATATATAAGGCCCTCAAAGCCACTTCAGATCTGAACTATTCCCTAAAAAAATAGACTTTTGAAATTCTCTTGAAAATGTTAGAAATTGCTGCTAAACTTATAAACCTTGTAACGTCCTAGAAAAATAAAAGGATGTCAAAAAACGATGCCAATCTAAAGTAGACATATGGGAAATGTTAGCTAGTAACTATTTTGTGTGGTATAACTATCTGTCTTACAAGCAGATACATTTGAATTTAGAAAATGCTAAATTTTTGCAAATTTTCTCTAAATTTTGGTGTTTTTCACACAAACATATTGAATATATCGACCAAATTTTTTCACTAACTTAAAGTACAGTATGTCACAAGAAAACAATCTCAGAATCGCTTGGATAGGTAAAAGCATTCCCAAGTTATTATCACATATAATAAAACATGTCAGATTTAAAAAATGAGGCTCTTTCATTTGGTACAAAAGTGGCTGCGTCCTTAAGGGGTTAACCCGTTAGTGACCGCCAATACGCCTTTTCACGGCAGCCACTAATGGGCTTTATTCTGATGCATAAGCCTTTTCATACGCATCAGAATACCAGAGGTAGCTGAGGGCTGGGGGCATCACTGCTCGAATGGGTGAGATCGATATCAGTATTGATCTCACCCATTTAACCCCTCAGATGTGGCCAGAGGCATGGCCTAGGATATGCATGGCCGTTTTAAACGGACAGGCACTAATACACTGCAATACAGAAGTATTGCAGTGTATTATAAAAGCGATCTAATGATCACAATTCAAAGTCCCCTAGTGGGACTAGTAAAAAAGTTTAAAAAAAAAGTTTAATAAAGTTAATTAAAAAAAGGAAAAAAAATGAAAAATCCACTTTTTCCCCTTACAAAATGCTTTATTATTAAAAAACAAAATAAAGTTAAAAAAAAGTTATACATAAAAAATAAAATAAAAAAACAATTGAAAAATTGCTGTTTCTGTGAATCCTGCTGTAAAAAAAGTGAGAAAAAGTGATCAAAAAGTCACATCTACTCCAAAATGGTACCAGTAAAAACTTCAAGTTGTCCCGCAAAAAAAAAGCCCTCATACAGCTTCATCGACATAACAATAAAAAAAGTTATGGCTCTTGGAATGCGACGATGGAAAAACGTAAAAAATAGCTTGGTCATTAAAAGAAGAAAGGTCTCCTTTTTTCCACGAACAGCGCCGCTCTTTTCCATAATTTGTAGCTCATCCCATAATAAAGTGAATTGGGTTGAGGTGCAATATCAGACACAAACTATGTACAAGAGTGTCACTGTTTTTAGAAATCACATATATACCCTTTAACCCTTTACCGACCGCCAATACGCCTTTTCACGACGGCCGTTAAGGGTACTAATGCCAGTGCGCTTGCCTTTTCACGGTGCTGTGCCATAAGCCCGGTGTCCTGTGTCAGTGTCCTGTGCCAGCTAAAGCGGGTATCGGGCGGTCTAAAGACAACATCGATCTCACCCGTTTAAACCCTTTGATGCGGCGCTCAATAACGAGTGCCGCATCCAAGTGGTTTTGGAGGGAGGGTGCTTCCTCTCTCACCCCATCGGCACCTTGCAATTGCAATCGCAGGGTGCCAATGGCAGACGGGGGACTAACAAAGGCCCCCAGGTCTGCCTGTAGTGGATGCCTGCTAGGCCATGCCTGAGGCATGACCTAGCAGGTGCCTGTCAGTTTTACACTGACAGGCAATAATAAGCTGCAATACAGAAGTATTGCAGTGTATTATAAAAGCTATCAGAAGATCGCATAGTGAAGTCCCCTAGAGGGACTAAAAATAAAGTTATCAAAAAGTTTAATAAAGTTATTATTAAATAAATAAAAATCCCAAATAAAAAAAAATTAAAAACCCACTTTTTCCCTTATATAATACTTTAATATGAAAAATAAAAAAACATTGCACATATTTGATATCGCGGCGTCTGTAACGACCCCACCTATAAAGCTATTATGTTATTTAACCCGCACGGTGAACGGCGTAAAAAAATTAAAAAAAGAAACAATGCCAGAATTGCTTTTTTCTGTTCAACCTGCCTTAAAAAAAATGTGACAAAAAGTGATCAAAAAGCCGCATGTACTCCAAAGTGGTACCAATAAAAGCTAGAAGTCGTCCCACAAAAAACAAGCCCTCATACAGCTGCATCGGCGTAAAAATAAAATAATTATGGCTCTTAAAACATGGCGACACAAAAACAAATAATTTTGAAAAAAAAGTGTTTTTACTGTGTAAAAGTAGTAAAACATACAAAATCTTTATAAATTTGGTATCGCCACAATCGTAATGACCCACTGAATAAAGTTATTATGTTAGTTATACCTCACAGTATACGGCGTAAATCTAAGACACAAAAAAACTGTGTCAAAATGTATGGGGTTTTTTACATTACCCCTCAAAAAATGTTAATACAAGTTAATGAATAAATTATATGTACGCCAAAATGGTGCTATTAAAAAATACAACTTGTCCCGCAAAAAACAAGACCTTATACAGCTATGTTGACGGAAAAATAAAAAAGTTATAGCTCTTGGAATGCGACGATGGAAAAACTTAAAAAATTGATAGGCCATTAAGGTCTAAAATTGGCTGGCCATTAAGGGGTTAAATTCAACCAATATTCTTCAAATATCTTATCGCATTGAATTTGAGTTTGGGCAGAAAAAGGCAACCTTTTATCCAAAACTGTTACATACAGATATAAGACTTATTATATAGGTTGGAAACTAATTGGCCGCTATTTTCAAGATTTGATATGGGGCCTTTTGGCTTCTAGTTACCCCTTTACATGTGTTTTATATTCAGTTCAATTTAAATGCAATTTGTTTTATATTTGTTGTAGTATATTTATAGATCTACCAGCAATATAAATGTAACATATTTTTATTATTATCATAAACCTAATTTATATATTTCCATATTTACCAGGTGTTTCAGCTTTATCTGTGTTATACTGACATTTAGTGGTGGAAAAGGGAAATGCCATTTTACAAAAATGCTTTGATGATTAGTAATCATTTTCTAAAATGCATCCCTGTGTTTCCATTATTATATAAAACTTCTTCCCATCAAAATATTATTGTAACATGGCACTCAAAGACATAAACTGTAGATATTTTTACCCAATAGTGCCCTCCAGATAAGGCCTTATACACACAGCTGTTGTTGTTGTTGAGGGCCGCAAGATACAGATCCTAGTGTTCGTATTTGCGTCCATAATGTCTCCGAGTGGCTTTTGCAATCATTCTGTATATGTCTGTATATTATGGTGTATATGTCTGTATATTATGGCCGCTTTGTTTTCGTGAGTCACCCGTACTTTGCGGTCCGCAAAAAAAAAATGTAAGCAGGAAATCGTCCAATCTCCTTTGAAACACCCATCGGAAGGTCACATTTTCTTTTTCTTTCACAGCATAGTGAGCTTCCACACCCTTTACACTGACCTAAAGGGTATGAAAGCTCTGGTAAATTCAACAGCTTCTGGCCTCACCGACACGGACACCAACATGTGACGCTGCATATCTCATGAGAAACGGCTCATAGTCACCCTCTGGCACCTTGTCACCCTGAAAGTGTTGGCAGAACGGTCATTGTCCCTTTGCGCTTTCGGAAAAATTTTCAACAAATGCAGGGTGTTCATGTCGTCTATACAGGCGGATCCGGACAATGCAACCCTGCTGATTCAAGCCTCTGTGGTCTTCCACAATTTCACCAGAATCCACAATACTGCTGTAATGTCCGTGGCTGCTGGCTGTCAGCTCCAACCTCCCCCTGGCAGCCGCAGCCATGAGTCGGCAAGTGCTGGCCCCAAGCCTCCTCCTCAGGAGACGCCAGCGCTCGCGTCCACTCACCTCTGCCGGATCCCTTAGGGTGCTCGCGCACGCTCGTGCCCGCTCTTAAAGGCGCATCACGCGCACCGGACCTCATGGACGAACTTTGACCTGTGAGTACCCTGGACTATAAGAGGGGTCCAGCCCCCTAGTTCTATGCCTGAGCGTTGTTGTGTTCCCTATAGTTTGTCTATGTGATGGCCTCCTAGTGTGTTCCCTGTTCCAGTCCCTGTACCTATACCTGTTTCCAGTTCCTGTTCCTAGCAATCCATCCCTTCCTGGTCTAGCACTGAGCTGTGCCAAAGTCGTGCCGTTCTGCATCCACGTCTGACCTGCTTCACCTCGCCTGAAGTTCGCCTGCTACCTAAGTCCCAGCCGAGCCTGCCCTACTGCTGTCTGCGCTGCCACAGGTACCTATAGAACTATAGACCCTCACCTGCTCCCGTTGTCTAAGTAGCCTCCCCGGTCTTCACCCGAGACTACCAGGTCGCTACCTCTTGAGGTGGTCCCGGTGTGAGTAGACCAAAATACAACGGTGAAGCATGCCGAGGGTACAGGCACTGGCAGATGATACTTGGCAGATGGGTGAGAATCAGAAGTCAGTTTGTAATAGGCAAGAAGCCTCTGGCTCATCTCAGGTAGTTGGATACAGACTGGCAGTAGACAACGGGATCCGGATTGGTAGCAGGATGCAGACTGGTAGCGGATAGCTGTATACAGGCTGCTAGCGAATAGTTTGACACAAGCTGCTAGTGGATAGCTGGATACAGGCTGGTAGCGGATGGCTGAAAACAGATTGGTAGCGGATAGCTGGCTACAGGTTGATAACAGATAGCAGAAGCGGTCTGGAATCAGGAAGCAAACAGGAACCTCTGCAGGACACAATTAGGTTGCACCAAAGATGCTCAGGCACCAGGTGAACTGAGGAGGTGCCTTATTAAGTCCAGGACAAAGCAGGGATTGGATAGTAGAATTTAGCAATGTGCACTCACTAGCCCTTTACGAGGCACATGCACAAGGGAAGATACAGCCGCGGGCAGGAGAACAAGCAGACAGAAGATGCTGCCATTCACACAGGACACCAGGAGCAGGTGTTACAGCTAGGATGGTTCCCTGTGGGATATGACAACCTCCTGGTCGGTCCATTAATTACCAATTCATGGACTACTTGGTTACCAGAAGATGCAGGGATGAGAGAGTCTCCTACATCAGATAAAATACTGTGAGAAGGAGAGGAGGTCTCTGATGAAGACCCCAGTTGAGAATAATTAGTAAGTCTGGCATGACTGCCTTTGCATTTAGACTTGCCCATGATGTAGCAGGATTCTGCGTGGCATAGTGGGAGTAGTAGTGCAGTGCTGATACCTCCATAAGACCATCAAGTAAAATGTAAGAGGCTGAACGCATTGTTCAATACCTTGCCTTATGGGTGCAGAATCACAAGTACAGGAGGGTGCCCTACTTTTTGTTTTTAAATACAGTTATCATAGCATTGATTAGGAGAAGACAAAGGGGGATATAAGGGTCGGATTAGAGTGATTTACCAGAGCCCCCTTAAAGTCCAGCAGCTTTCCCAGGGATAGGACCATGTGGTGGAATAGGACTAAGTATAATGAACATCTATGCAAAAGTTAAAATCTGCATTATTCTTTTATAAACTTTTAATAGCATTAAAGCATACCTCCAGTTTCAGTGACATTATATAAAAAATTTAGTGATCCTCTGTGGGATGCCTTTCTGCCCTATAGTGTTGCAGAGGGAACATCTTATGATATATCTATATATCTCTCTTATAATACCATACGTCTTATGAGGCTGCAGTGCTGTGAACCATGACAGGGACAGTTGAATGCAGCTATAGAGGAGGGGGCAAGTCAAGAAGAGGCCGTACTGAAAGAAGAAAAAAGGAATAAGGGAAGGCCTCCATGACTAAAATAGATGGGAGGGACACAGAGTTGGCTGGCCTATGAGAGGAAAGGGGGGGGGGGACAGCAGGAGGGCTTGAGTGAGAAGGGGTGGGGATTGAAGGGGATGTACCTGTTTCCTGTTTGTGCTCTCCCTCTCTTCGCCAGGACACAGAAGCAGGAACATGTTCCCGCCCGCCCGCCCTGATGTGGATCGGTTGACCGCGGCAAAAGGTTGCTGCGGATGGTGGTTCTTCTCGTCAAAGTTTATTTGCTTATTGACATTTGTCTTTGAGGGAGGTTAAATTTTGTCATTGCAGCTGCGGGGGGGAGTCCTTGAAGTAGGTCGTAAAAAGTGGTGGGGGGGAATGCATCACGGGATGCACCCCCAATTTGTCGGCTTCTTAGGGTGTTACCCCTTTTGAAAGCTGGGTTATATATATTTATATATATATGGTGGTCATCTGCAAAAAGGTAATTTGGTGCTCCTGGGCCGGGTTACGGCTGGGGGTAAGGTATTTGTGGGCAGATGGCCAAAATTAAGTATCGGTGGCTTCAAGGACTTGCCCCTGTCATTCTGGTTGGTTTATAATGTTATGACCCTGATAGGGTCGCAGTGGGTTATTTGTTGTTATGATGTATCCCCTTTTTTGGGGATTCAAAAATTATGGTATTTAAAGTTATTGTTATTTAAATAATAAACGGCTGCTGTGGCCATTAAAATCCAACTCTGTTTCAGTGTCTGCTTTGGGAGGGTAGATTTACATAAGGGGAGAAGCGACTCGACTTATTTGAGTCATGGCCAGAAAGTTTCAGAATCCACTGGGAAAGGGATGAGATCCAGCAGCACCATTAGGGCACATTTACATGTAACGCTCAAATTAAAAAAAATTGTGGTGATTACCATGGAATCGTGACAATGCAGAAGTGTTGACGCGACTTTGCTCAACTCCAGCATTTTGCAGTGATTTTGCATTAATTGGGGCAAATAAATGCGGTTTGACCACTAGTATAATTAAACTTAGTAATGGCGGGTCGTGGTGAAACCTATCTGTGCATGCCTGGGGAAGCAGGAGTGTAACACGCATGCTTGCCCTGTCCTGTCCCAACAGACCTACTGAAATCAATTGCCTGAATACACAGCACTGACCGGCTGGAAGGAAACTGTGCATGCTCATCCTGTATTAAAAATGGAATATTATTTTTTTTAGGTCCTATACATTAGGATGTGAACTTAATAGTGGGAATACCCATTGAAGCAAATAAGCTTCCATTGTCCTGGGGTTTCATTTAACCAGACCTGGTGGCTCCAACCAAGCAGAGTGCCACCCATCCAGGCAAGACTTGGTTCTCCAGGGCAGCTTTGGAAAAGGACCAATGAGTATAATCGCCCTTATCTACCTCCTATCCTGGAAGGACCCGTGTGCTAGGAGGAGCCTCTGGGGACATAAAAAGGGGACCACAGGAAGTAGTGGAGAGTTTTGGGGCGGGATTTGGAGTCTGATCTAGGGGTTACGACCTAAAGCAAGTTCCATAGTGTAATGGTTAGCACTCTGGATCTAGGCCAGACTGTCCATCAGAAGCAGAGAAGTGAGGATGGTCAGTGCAGACCAGTCCCAAAATCAGGAGAGACTGAAGGTACCCGAGTGCTAGGAGGAGACTCTGAGGACATAAAAATGGGACCCCAGGCAGTAGTGGAGAATTAAGGTGTGGGACTTGGAGTGCGGTTTAAAGGTACACAATCTCGATTTATAAGGGCATTCCATAGTGTAATAGTTAGCACTCTGCAAGAGAACTGAGGATACACAGGGCAGACCTGGCTGAAAAAGGGGGGCACTGAAGGTATATTGTGGGGAGCGCCCTGAGGAGCAGCACGGAAGTGACACTCGTAGAGCCAGCAGTCCATTCAAAGGCAAAAGATCGCTGTCTTCCCCGAAATCACCACATTGACGCCAAAAATGGTAAGTCCTCCACTAGGGTCCCACATCTGCAGACAATTAGCACAAAGTACCAAATCGGCAGGCAGAAGAATAGTCAATGGTCAAGCACAGGTCAGGGCAGGCAGCAAACAAGCGTAGTCGATAAACAGGCTGGGGTCAGAGCCGGCAGCAAACAATAAACAGGCTGGGGTCAGGGCAGGCAGCAAACAAGCGTAGTCAAAACAGACAGAGGTCAGGGCAGGTGGCAGTCAAAAAGAGTAGTCCAATAAACAAGCCAAAGTCAAAACCAGAAAATCAATCAGATGAAACAGCAGCTAGTGCACTAAGATGTCACTGGCACGCTGCAGGAGACTCCACCCCTAGACTTTTTGGCAGCAAAATTATATTTTCCTGTGGAACTCCTTCTCCGGAAAGATGGTATCTCTGGAGAAGGTGTACCTGACATAGTCTTCCTCATTACTGACAGAGAGCTGTCATCCACCAATGCGTGTTCAGCATGGCTCTCATCATCCTGTGTGATGCACAACTAAGAGGGTCCCATAGTGGGCCGTCATGCAGCTTTCTCGCAGTCACTTTAATGCGCAGTGGTAAGGCATAAGGTGCACTACGGACCCTAGATGTTCGAGCCGCTGCTGGTGACCCTCTCTGTGTTGAAAAGACTGATGGTTTTCTTGCCACAAACTTCTCCCAGGTAGATGGTCTCCTGGGCGATGGGGCAGTGGTCCGAACCTCACCTGATGTTATCGTGGATTCTGGTAACTGATGTTCCTCCCTTGCTGCGCAGGTGGTGGCTGCAGCTGTTGGTGGCAGCTCCCAGGCAGATGGTCTCCTGGGCAATGGGGCAGTGGTCTGGACCTCACCTGATGTTATGGTAGGTTTGGGTACCTGATGTTCCTCCCTTGTTGCGCAGGTGGTGGCTGCAGATGTTGGTGGTGGTGGAGCCTTTAGCCTGAGGTATCGGCCCGATTCTTTATCTGGTGTACTCCACAGATTTTTAAGAAATGGCACTATCCTCAATGATTCCGGGAGACGGTCAAGAATGCTAGTCTGCCTCTGATGTTTCTTAGGCTCTTGGCTGTATGGGGTCTTCCCGGGACGATGGAGTTGTCACCGGGTCTGGAGTTTTACTCTGGCCCCCGATGCAGCCATCTGGCTGCCTCTTCCTCCACACACTCGAAAGTGTGTGCTTGGAAGGTAGAACAAAAAAATAAAAAAATACAAATCAAGAAGAAATGAAAGAAATAAGAACCCAGCCGGTACAATCGCAGTAGTGCTTAGACGCTCCTCTCTCCTTGATGCTTGCCTCTCACTGATGTTCTTGCTGAGTATTCCGTTGCTGGATGATGACGCTTCAGTGATGTAATAATGCTGTCCATGGCAACAATGTCCTAAGTGGTGCTGCCCATGGCATCCAATCAGATTCTAGCTCTCACTGAACAAGTTGTAGGTTAGAAAATAAAAATGTGCATGGATTGGCATGGACAGATTGTACCCAATGGGTGTTTCTTTCACCTTCTCAGTTCAAAGAGGAGCCAATAGGGATGTTATGGTTTTAAAAGTCTAAATACATCTATGTAGTTAATTTGCTTCTGACAGTAGAAGAGCATGCTGGCATCTGTAGTGCACATTAATTGTGCTGTTGACCAGTTCAATATAAAAAATAATAATAATCTGTTTGATTTTTTCTGTTGAGGGGGATGTGAGAGATGTGATAGCGCTCTCAACATTTATTTCTCACTGCCATATATATTGTACATAGGTTATATGTGCACTGGGATCTTGTGGCTGGTCCGCTGTATAACCACTGAGGGATAAAATTTCTATGGCAAAATAACATTACCCTCAAATCTGCAAAAGGATGGATAAGTTCAGAATCTATGAATAGGGATAATGATCATAAACATGAGATTTGTCAGCTCGGACCCAGACAAGCAACAATACAACACATCTGCAAACCTTGGAACTTTGGTGTATTTCAGCCACATTTTAGGATGCATATTACGGTTGTCACATTTGGAACCTGTGTGGTTCTACTCAACCCAACTTAGATCACCATAGAGCTCTTTAGTGATGTTTGGCTCAGTAGAACTGTGTGGGGTTGTGATGTTGCAGCCGTAATATGGAGCTTAAAATGTGGCCATATCACAGCTGTCAGGGATAGGCCATAGACAAGAGAAAGGATCCACTGCCAGAATACTTCTCCTTCAAGTGTCTATTCCAGAATTGAGAACAAGCACTTTGGAATTACATGGGTAACAGGGAAGGTTTGGTGACAACCCCTGACGGAAATGAATACTGAATGAATGAATGAATGAATGAATGAATGAATGAATGAAGAGTTTTTAACAATCCCACACAAGAGGAAAACTCAAGGACTTGTTTCCAAGGACAATCTTTTTTAATTTAGACTGAAACGGTTTTTAATGACTGGTTATTATTATCATTTTTGCATCAAAATGTCCCCTCCTATCTGTCTAAAAAACTATTGGAGTAAGCATAAGTGAAGCTACAACCAGAATCTAAAGTAGCCCGGGGGATGCAGCTCAATGCCAAGCTACAGCATACGAAGGAAATTAAATCAATAAGAAAACTTCCACATACAGAAGCCAAATACCTTCATAAAAGATCAAACACTGGAAGAGCATTGCCAATTCTTTTCTCTTTATTAAAAGGGTTTCCCATCTTGAAAATTTATGGCATATCCACAGAATATGCTTTAAATGTCCGATAGTTGCGCGTCCCACCTCTGGGACCAGGACCAGCCTTAGGGTTGTGTGAGCTGTGTGAGAGCACAGGGCGCTGCACCCTCTCAGCATGTAGGGGGTGCCACTGGTCTCTGCCTCAACTCTGTTCTTAGTTACACAAACGGAGTAAATAAGAGCAGAGGAGCAAGAGCAGAGGAGGAAGCTCCGCCCACAGCCCATCTTGCAAGAAGCCTGTGATCCTGTCAGCAAGGAAAGATGGCGAGTATCTGTGTGTGTCTGTGTGTATACAGTATGTGTCTCTGTCATCTACTACATCAGTGGCGTAACTACCGCCGTAGCAGCAGTAGCGGCTGCTACGGGGCCCGTGGCATGGGGGGGCCCGTGTCGCCCACCGGCACGGGCCCCCACCATGGCCGGAGGCTCCGCTAGCAGCCGCTATAGCTACTACAGCGGGACGCCACTGAACACTACGGTAGAGCAGGGAGGTATCTCCCCGCTCTGCCATTAAACAAAAGACATGTATCCCCTATCCACAGGATATACACAGGATAGGGGATACAAGTGTGATCGCTGGCATTGATAGGGAGAACGGGGGACCGAAAGTCCCCCTGAAGTTCTCCATCACAAACCTCGAACTTCCGGGGTCTGTGTCGGCAGCTTCGGAGAAATGAATGGAGCGCCGGTCCCGCTTGTGCGCATGCGTGACCAGCGCTCCTTTCATTTTTAGTGAGCTGCGCAGACGCCGGAAGTCAGAGGTTAGTCATGGAGACCTTGGGGGACTTTCGGTCCCCCGTTCTCCCTATCGCTGCCAGCGATCACACATGTATCCCCTATCCTGTGGATAGGAGGGGATGCATGTCTTTTGTCGGACACGCTGTAGGTCGCAATTTTTTGGGAGGGGGGGCTGTATGGCGTTCCCTACAGGGGGGGACGCTGTATGGCGTTACCTATAGGGGGGGCACTGTATGGCGTTCCCTACAGGGGGGGACTCTGTATGGCGTTCCCTGCAAGGGGGGGCGCTGTATGGCGTTCCCTACAGGGGGGGCGCTGTATGGCGTTCCCTACAGGGGGGGGCGCTGTATGGCGTTCCCTACAGAGGGGGGGCGCTGTATGGCGTTCCCTGCAGGGGGGGCGCTGTATGGCGTTCCCTACAGGGGGGCGACGCTGTATGGCGTTCCCTACGGGGGGCTCTGTATGGCGTTCTCTACAGGGGGGGCTGTATGCCATACGGCGCCCCCTGTAGGGAACGCCATACAGCCCCCCTGTAGGGAACACCATACAGCGTCGCCCCCCCTGTAGGGAACGCCATACAGCCCCCCTGTAGGGAACGCCATACAGACCCTCCCTGTAGATAGCGCCATACAGACCGCCCCTGTAGATAACGCCATACAGTCCCCCTGTAGATAACGCCATACAGCCCCCTCTGTAGAGAACGCCATACAGCCCCCCCTGTAGATAACGCCATACAGTCCCCCCTGTAGATAACGCCATACAGCCCCCCCCCCCCTGTAGATAACACCATACAGCCCCCCCCTGTAGATAACACCATACAGCCCCCCCCTGTAGATAACACCATACAGCCCCCCCCTGTAGATAACGCCATACAGAGCCCCCCTGTAGAGAACGCCATACAGAGCCCCCCCTGTAGATAACTCCATACAGACCCCCCCCTGTAGATAACGCCATACAGCCCCCTCTGTAGATAACGCCATACAGACGCCCCTGTAGATAACACCATACAGCCCCCTCTGTAGATAAAGGGGGCTGTATGGCGTTATCTACAGGGAGCTGTATGGCGTTATCTACAGGGGGGTTGTATGGCGTTATCTACAGGGGGGGCTGTATGGCGTTATCTACAGGGGGGGCTGTATGGCGTTATCTACAGGGGGGGCTGTAAAAAAGGCACTATCTACAAGGGGGGGGTTGTGTGACACCCAGGGGAGGGGGGGCCCCAGTCAAAAGTTTGCTATGGGGCCCAGTCTTTCCTAGTTACGCCCCTGTACTACATTATCTGTAATCAGAGAGTAATCACTGTGTTATCTATGGTATTAAATAGGACTGCAGGTAACATCTACTACATTATCTGTACTCAAGGAGCTATCACTGTGTTATCTGTTGTGTTACATAGGACTGCAGCTAACGCTACTACATTATCTGTTCTCAGAGAGTTATCACTGTGTTATCTGTGGTGTTGTATAGGACTGCAGGTAACATCTACATTATCTGTACTCTGAGAGTTTTCATTGTGTTATCTGTGGTGTTACATAGGACTACAGGTAATATCTACTACATTATCTGAACTCAGTTATTACTGTGTGTTAACTGTGGTGTTACATAGGGCTGCACGTGAAATCTATGACATTATCTGTACTCAGAGTTACCACTGTGTGTTATCTGTGGTGTTACATAGGACTGTATGTAACATTTAATCTACTAAATTATCTTTACTCAGAGTTATCACTGTGTTATCTGTGGTGTTACATAGAACTGCAGGTAACACTACTACATTATCTGTACTCAGAGAGTTATCACTGTGTTGTCTGTGGTGTTACATAGGACTGCAGGTAGCATCTACTACATTATCTGTACACAGAAAGTTATCACTGTTATCTGTGGTGTTACATAGGACTGCAGGTAACATCTACTGCATTATTTGTACTGGGTATATATGGGTCTGTTTGTGAATGTGTCTTTGTGCTTGTATATATGTGCCTTTTATGCATTTGTATATGTTCCTGTCTGTGTATTTATCTGACGGTGTGTGTGTGTG
Source organism: Rhinoderma darwinii (assembly GCF_050947455.1). Taxonomy (NCBI): domain Eukaryota; kingdom Metazoa; phylum Chordata; class Amphibia; order Anura; family Rhinodermatidae; genus Rhinoderma; species Rhinoderma darwinii. Next base: position 273,021,605 of record NC_134689.1, read on the forward strand.
TGTGTGTGTGTGTGTGTGTGTGTGTGTGTGTGTGTGTATGTGTCTGTACGTCTATATATTTACCTGTACGTATATATTCCTGATGGATGTATGTATATTTGCCTGCATGTCTAAATATCTGTCTTAATGTATGTACAGTATATATGTTCCAGTATGTGTGTGTCTATATATGTGTTTAATTTTTGGTTTGTGTAGGGGGCGGCAATAGAGGGTCCCGCACAGGGCACCATCCAACCTAAGGCCGGCCCAGTCTGAGACCCATGCCCTATTTCTAGAAAAGGGCCTCCTAACCTTCGTCCTACCATCTCAAGCTCCTAATGCTGCCCGGTCACTGTCTAACGATGTGGTCAGAAGTTACATAAATAGCGTAGCACGGTGAGCTATACTGTTTCCGTAGCTGCAGATTTCCGGAAATGGCATATCTTGCCGTGCTCCACTGTATCTCAGCAAGCTCGGCTGTTTCTGTACGGACATTTATGACATATCCTGTGGATATATCTAGGAAATATACTGCACTCCGATAGGTGGTGCTTGAGTAGCACTCCACTCCTTAGCAGTATAAATACAAGAACTCGGCACTCAGGTATATGGTGAAATAACTTGTAATCTTTATTATGCAATCCACTTATATAAACAATCTCCAGGAGAAGAATCCCCAGCCAGAGCATTGCCGACAGAGGGGTTGCCTACAGTGGGGGTGGCACGGCACTATGCCATGAGCACTGTGGCACTTTCTACAGGGGACTTAATCAATGGGGCTGTGTGCTGTGAGTTTTTTCAACGCACAGCACACAGACAAGATTCATGCTCGTGTGAATGAGCACTAACAGTCCAGGTTATGTACACAGATAAGCAGAAACAGTTTGTAGCTTGAGGCAGAAAGGTGATCAGGAATCCATCCAAGTTCAGTACAAGGATAAGCAGCAATAGTTTATAGCATGAGGCAGAGATGTGATCAGGAAACAAGACAACGGTTTGTAGAAAGACAGCAGGGAACTATACTATAAACTCAATAGTCTGGCAAGGAGTAAGTGCAAGTGTCTTATATAAGAAGCCAAAAGGGTGAGACTAATTAGATAATCCAGACAAGGAATTTCAAGAGGCAAGATTCAAGAGAAGCTGGACAATAGGTTGAGCACTGGAGCAGTTCAACATCCCTAATGGCTCAATGAGAAGAGCTACTCCCTGGGAAGTATGTTGTTCCCGGTTTCATCTTCCAAGATGTTCTAGGACCTGGATTAATGGGATATGTCTAATAAAATTCTCTTGTCAGCCTAGGAGCATGAATATTGACTCAAGAATTTCTTTCATACCATAACTTTTCTACTGGATCAAGAACTGTAGTTTATTTTTTAGAGTTAGAGATCTTTTTAACAATATATTATTCTTCACCTTGCACATTCACTGGTGGTAGAGGAGGTAAATTACAACCCGGAAAGGGATTTTTCTGAAATGGCTTAAAGAGGGACCAATAAAAAACAAGATGCACTTTTATAGTCACAGGAAGATTTAAACGTAAAGTGACTACATTATAGGGTCTGGTCAGGAATAAATTTTATTTATATTTTAATCTAAGCTGAAATATACAATTAACTTTCTAATATAATGTATTTTTATTTTTGGAACGGCTACTTACTTCTAATTAGTGTTCATATGACCACATCCAGAGTAAACTTTTCATTTCCTGTGACGTTCCGTGTCTTTACTCAGCCAGCACTTTCGGCTGAAAAGAGGCACGGCGTGTCATCAACTATGTTTAGGCAGTGGGCCGGGCAGATGTTTCATGAGCTCTTCAGCGCTCTGCCCCTGGTCCCACTGCCTGTAGTTGATGACGCGCCATGCCTCTTTTCAGCCGGAAGTGCTGGCTGAGCAAAGACACGCATCGTTTCTCAAAGTACACGCTCAAACCCCCTCTCTCTTTTTCTCTCCCGAAGTTCCCTCACTCCCTGACTGCAGTGCGGACGATGAGAGATGAGGAGGGGTGTGTACGAGGAGAGACACGGCAGCCAGGTAGTGAGGGAACTCTGAAAGAGAAGGAGCGGTGTGGACAACGAGATAGGAGGGCAGTGATGTCAGGGGCTTCCCCAGAGCCAGAGTCCCGGGTAGAGCGCTAGTATAGGCTCTGCTTCGGAACTTTGTGGAATCCCCTGACATCATTGCCCATATATGGACAGTGATGTCAGGGGCTTCCACATAGTCGGAGTCCCAGGCAGAGCGCTAGTATAGGCTCTGCCCCAGGACTCTGTGGAATCCCCCTACATCACTGTCCATATATGGACAGTGATGTCAGGGGCTTCCACATAGTCGGAGTCCCGGGCAGAGCACTAGTATAGGCTCTGCTCCGGGACTCTGTGGAATCGCCTGACATCACTGTCCATATATGGACAGTGATTTTAAGCGCTTCCACCGTGTCGGAGTCCTGGGCAGAGCGCTAGTATAGGCTCTGCTCCGGGACTCTGGCATCCCCTGACATCACTGTCCATATATGGACAGTGATGTCAGGGGCTTCCCCAGAGCCGGAGTCACGGGCAGAGTGCTAGTATAGGCTCTGCCCCGGTACACTATCGAATCCCCTGACATCACTGTCCATATATGGACAGTGATGTGAGCGGCTTCCCCAGAGCCGGAGTCCCAGGCAGAGCGCTAGTATACGCTCTGCTCTGGGACTCTGTCGAATCCCCTGACATCACTGTCCATATATGGACACTGATGTCAGGGGCTTCCCCAGAGCTGGAGTACCAGAGCAGAGCGCCTCTAGCACTCTGCCCGGGACTCCAACTCTGGGGTTGCTCCTGACAGCATTGTCCATATGTGGACAGGGATGTCAGGGGCAGAGCTGGAATCCCAGGCAGAGTTCTAGAAGCGGCACTGCTCCGGGACTCCGGCTCTGGGCAAGCCCCTGACATCACTGTCCATATATGGACAGTGATGTCAGGGGCTTCCCCAGTGTTCCGGAGCAGAGCCTATACTAGTGCTCTGCTCTGGGACACCGGCTCTGGGGTTGCCCGACATTCCGGTCCAGGAGGATCACCTGACTTCACTGTCTATGGACAGAGACTACAGGAGCTATGACAGCAGAAGAATCCCCGGCCAAAGCTTCGGAAATGCTCTGGCTGGTTGATTCCACTCCTTGAGGGAGCCCCAATGGAGCTATCTGCTGGTGTGTGTGTGTGTGTGTGTGTGTGTGTGTGTGTGTGTGTGTGTGTGTGTGTGTGTGTGTGTGTGTGTGTGTGTGTGTGTGTGTGTGTGGCACTATCTACAAGGGGTGTGTGTGGCATTATCTACAGAGGGCACTGTGGCATTATGTACAGAGGGCACTGTGGCATTATCTATGGGTGGGTGTGTGGCAGTATCTACAGAGGATATCTCTGGAGTTCCCTCACTGCCTGGCCGTCGGCATCTCTCCTCAAACACACCCCTTCTCTCATCGCCCACTCTGGGTTACATAAATACATGGATGATGGGGGTTATATAAATACAGGGATGATGGGGTTATATAAATACATGGATGATGGGGTCATATACAGTGATGATTAGGTTGTATACAGGAATGATGGGGTCACCATTCCTGTATATAACCCCATCATCCCTGTATATAACTCCCACCATCCCTGTTTATAACCCCCATCATCCCTGTGTATAACCCCCATCATCCCATTGTATTACCCCCATCATCCCTGTACATAACCGCATCTTCTCTGAGTATTATCCCTATAAACCCTGTATATAACCCCCATCATCCCTGTGTGATAATTACTGTGTGTGTGTGTGTGCGCGTGTGTGTGTGTGTGTGCGTGTGTGTGCGTGTGTGTGTGTGTGTGTGTGTGTGTGTGTGTGAGACAGTGCAGGGTGCTGGGTGACTGTAATTAGAGCAGGGAATGACCTTTGAACACAGAGGGGTGTGGCAGTATGCAAATAGCTGAAGTGCTATGGAGGAAGAGGGGGTGTGTAAGCTGTCTCCTAAGATGCATAAAGGGATCATGGGTATGGTGTGTTACAAGACAGGAAACAGCCAGGAACAAGGGATTTAAACAAACAGAAAGAGCAGCAGTGATGATTGAGATCAAACAGAAACTGGTTAGAAGGTTAGTAGGGGGTTTTAGGGAAGGCAAACCAATGCTGGGGGACACTTTTTTGAAAAAAAAAATAATTCTGGCCAAACCCTTTAACTTGGGCAGAAATGGCCCAATATATTTCAGGTCCAATTTTGGAAAATGTATTTTCATCTTAAATTTTTTTGTAGAAAGCTACACATTCTCCCCCACAGGAAAAGCAAGAATTGCTTATCAGTAGCTTGTTCAAATTGTGCAAACTCTCATCAATCTATCCTTGACCCTTTTGTAATGTTGTGAAGCGTTCTATCAATTGCTGGTAGACAGGTAGAAATTTGTAAATCTAAAATTAAGACTGGGTGAAGGCCTGTATTCACATAGAAAGGACTTTGTGATGTTAAACTATGCTTGGCGTTATTATATACAAACTCAACTTTCGGTAAGTAATCCAACCAATCATCCTGAAAATAACTAATGAAGCAAATCAATTGTTCAAGAGTTTGATTAGTTCTTTCAGTTTTTCCATTTGATTGGGGACAAAAAGCAGAATATAAAATGTGTCTTATTCCAAGAGCAGAGCAAAACTTTTCCAGAATTTGGAAGTAAAAACTAGCCCTCGATCGGAGACCACATTATCTGGAATTCCATGTAATTTGATTACTTCCCGAAACATTAATTCAGCGGTTTGTTCCACAGTGGGTGTTCCCTTTATTGGAATATTATTGGCATCTTTGTGAAACAGTCTACGACATCCTGGATGGTATTTGTTCCTTCAGAAGGAGGAAGGTGAACCATAAAAGCCATAGAAACTGCGCCCCAGGGGTGAGATGGAATGGGGAGAGCCTATAGCAACCTAAAGGAGAAGAGTGTGGAGTTTTATTTTGAGCACAAACCACACAAGAAGAAACATATTTTTATATATCTTTCTTAACGCTTGTTTAGCAAAAGGAAAAGGAAAGAAGTTTTTGAGTCTTTTTAAAGGGATTATCTGCCGATAAGCTGTTTCAAGGGGCCATGGTACTTGTTCAAGAGACACAGAGACATTCTTGTTTACATGGTTCTCCTCTCCTTTTGTGTTTGCACGCGCCGTTACATTTGTAGCAGCAGTGCAAGGCATTGCATCACTGGGGGGGCAAAAACACTTAATTTTAGGTAGGCCAATTTCCCCAGGATGAGGGCTGCAATTCAGGACAAAGACTGGGAACAACTAATGTCAAATAATGGTACAAATGATAAATGGGAGATCTTAAAATCCGCTTTGTATAATTATAGTGCAAAATTTATTCCTATAGGTAACAAGTATAAACGATTAAAATTAAACTCCACATGGCTTACACCTTCTGTAAAAAGGTCAATACATGACAAAAAAAATGGCATTTGAAAAGTACAAATCTGAGGGTACAGCTATAGCCTTTGTAAATTATAAAGAGCTTAATAAAATCTGTAAAAAGGTAATAAAATCAGCAAAAATACAAAATGAAAGGCAAGTGGCCAAGGATAATAAAACAAATGCCCCAAAAATTCTTCAACTATATAAATGCAAACAAGCCAAGGTCTGAACATGTAGGACCCCTAAATAGTGGTAATGGGGATCAAGAGAAGCCAGAGTTACTAAATGGGTTCTTTAGCTCTGTATATACAACAGAAGAAATCGTCTGATGTTGCCGGTGCCAGTGCTGTTAACATAATAATTAATATAGTTAATTGGCTGAATGTAGATATGGTCCAAGCAAAGTTAAAGAGGCTCGGTCACCACATTATAAGTGCCATATCTACTACATACGGAATGCAAAAGAAAAAGACAAAGCGCACATAGTGCATGAAACGGTAAAAATGCTTTTTAAGCAAAGGGTGACAAGATTGTGCTCACCTTGATGTGTTATGCTGGGAGCGTAACATCCACAGAGGTATGATTCAATGGTCCTTAGTAGTTGTTAGGACTTGGAATTAGGTGCAGCCGGAGATCCGGTTCGAGAGCTGGGAACAGTCTCGATATTTCAATTGGAAGAAAGGTGTTGGAAAAAACTGATATTCCCTGTGGCGCAACCTACGTAGGATTTATTCGTTCTACTCAGTCGGAAGACAGGTGAGTAAAAACAAGGCTTTATTTCTGTACCGGAAACAACAAAAGTTTTGAGATTGAACAGATCTCTTCCTCAGGCAATGTGCAAGTGATTGTGATTGACAAAGACTCTGCTATATATCCCGGGAGAGGAGTCAACTTAGAAACGACTACCGGGTCACACTGACAGGTCAGGCAATCGGTAAAAATATATATATGTAAACAGTATATAGTAATACTTTTAAAAACAAGGTTAATGTGTTTAAATTAAAATTAATAAAATAAGAGTTATTAGTATTATAACGTGTATAGGAAAGTAATATCATATGTTAAAATAGATGTTATACCGAAAGTTCGGTTACTAAAATGTCATATAAAGATGTCATATAAAAACAGTCTGAAGTTGCAAATGATATAAAAGTATATATAGTTATATCATTAACAGTTATATATAATAAGATAAAAAAGTGATAACAGTAGAACTGGTAATAAATTAGAATTGTTTGTTTGTAAACAACGTTACTGGTAGCTTGAGTGATAAGCCGCTAATTTTCTAGTAAATTTTGTATTAGATGTACAGAACTTTATTTTACAATAATTTTTTATATACAATTAAATTCCAATTGGTGGAAGTACAATCTCAGAGGGTCGAATCATGGAATGGTTATAATCATTGTATTGATTATTTATAATGATCACTCTGAAAAAATAGTGTGTTGATTTTAATTAACCCCTTAATGACCAGCCTATTTTGGACCTTAATGACCAAGCTATTTTTTACGTTTTTCAATCGTCGCATTCCAAGAGCTATAACCTTTTTATTTTTGCGTCGACATAGCTGTATAAGGTCTTGTTTTTTGCGGGACAAGTTGTATTTTTTAATAGCACCATTTTTAGGTACATATTATTTATTGATTAACTTTTATTAACTTTTATTGGAGGGGGGAATAGAAAAAAATCTGAAATTTCGCCACTCTTTTTTGCGTCCTAAATCTACGCCGTTTACCATGTGGTATAAATAACACAATAACTTTATTCAGCGGGTTGTTACGATTGCAACGATACCAAATTTGTATAGTTTGTGTATGTTTTACTACTTTTACACAGTAAAAACGCTTTTTTTTCAAAACTTTGTTTTTGTGTCTCCATATTTGAAGAGCCGTAACGTTTTTATTTTTTCGCCGATGCGGTTGTATGAGGGCTTTTTTTTTTGCGGGACGACTTGTAGTTTTTATTGGTACCATTTTGGAGTAGATGCGACTTTTTGATCACTTTTATCAAATTTTTTTAAAGTCAGTATTCACAGAAAACAGCAATTTTTCCATAGTTTTTTATAAAAAAAATTACGCCGTTCACCGTGCGGGTTAAATAATGTAATAGATTTATAGTCGGGGTCGTTACGGACGCGGCGATACCAAATATGTGTAACTTTTTTACTTTATTTTGTTTTTTTAATAGTAAAGCATTTTGTAAGGGGAAAAGCTGGGTTTTTCATTTTTTTTCAAATTTTTTTTTAAATTTACTTTATTAAACTTTTTTTTACTTCTTTACTAGTCCCATTAGGGGACTATAATATGCGATTCTGCGATCGCATTTATAATACACTGCAATACTTTTGTATTGCAGTGTATTACTGCCTGTCCGTTTAACACGGACAGGCATCTGCTAGGTCATGCCTGCGGCATGATCTAGCAGGCATTCACTCCAGGCAGACCTGGGGGCCTTTATTAGACCCCCGGCTGCCATTAGAGACACAGACACTCGGCGATCGTATTGCCGGGTGTCGGTGGGAGAGAGAGGGAGCTCCCTCCCTCTCTCCAAAACCACTCAGATGCGGTGCTCGCTATTGAGCACCGCATCTGAGGGGTTAAACGTGTGAGATCGATACTGATATCTATCTCACACGGCAGAGCAGGGACGCTCCCAGCCCTCAGCTGCCTCTAGCAGCTGAGAGCAGGGAGATTTGGCAGCTCCCTGCTCTGTTTACTTATTCCGATGCCGCGACGTAAATAGTCTATGGCATCAGAATAAGGCCCGTTAGTGACCGACGTAGAAACACGATGGGCCGGTCACTAACGGGTTAAATAACTGTCTCCGTTATTTCATCTAGTCCTTCTGGAATTAGAGTTTTCAATTTATATATCCAGAAGTTTTCTCGGTTGCATAGCGACTCAAAGCGATTTGTACTAGATAGGGTTATTTGTACTATAGGTATAATCTTAAAACAGTCGAAATTATTATTGTGTGCAATAGTGCAGTGTCTAGAAACACTGTGTAATAGAAATTTGTTTTTACAATTCGACCGGTGTTTATTAACACGGCAATGTAAGTGTTGTGTTGTTCTTCCTACATACTGTAAGCCGCATTGGCAGTTGATTAAATAAATTACATATTGTGATTGACAATTCAAATTGGTCTCAATCTTATATTTATTTCTAGTTTGATTTGATTCGAAGACATTGGGTTTGATGATCATATCACAGCAGAGACATCTCTTTTTATTACATTTAGAACTGCCTTTTTTGTTTGGTTTTGCATCAATTATTGGTTTTATTTCATTATTCTTGTTAGAAAAAATTACACGACTGGGTGCTAAAATATTTTGATTGTTCTTGCCCTCCTGAACGTAATTAGCAGCTTAGTAGGTAAACTCTTATTTAGAAAGGGGTCACTTTGTAAAATACGCCAGTGTTTGCACATAATATTTCTAATTTTTTTGTGTGCACAATTATACTTTGTTACAAAATTAAAAGCAAATGTGTTCGTTTTTTTATTATTTGGCATTTTTTCTTTTGCATTGATAGTGTCCAAAAAATCCGATTGTTTCAGGCTTTTTTGTAGGCATCAGACAATAAAGTATGTGGATAGTTTTTTTCTCTAAACCGTTTATATAAGATGCGACTTTGTGTGTTAAAGTCTGTATTTAATGTACAGTTTTTTTCTTATGCGCATATATTTACTATATGGTATAAAAGTGGTCACTATTTAAAATAGCTACAGAATAAAGTCTTAATAGCTGTTACTGTCTACATTTTTTAAAATGTGTACGTGTAGTAATTTTTGCTTCTGTCTTTGTAACCACTAAATCCAAGAAATGGATCTCATTTTCCTGGATGTTGAAGGTGAAATTAATTCCCCATATGTTTTCATTTAATGATTGGCAAAAAGACATCGCAGAGGATATATCTCCCTTCCAGACAATGAACAAATTGTCTATGTATCTTTTGAAAAATACAATATGGGTAGTTGCCCATATATGTTGCCAGATGTGTGACTCTTCAAACATGCCCATAAATATATAGAAAAATTGGTTTGACTCCTGATTAAGATATTTAGGTGCTGTGAGGGTTCGGGTTTGGGAAACCCACAATATTCATCAAGAAGATAACCCAAGCACTCAGACGTATAGATGAGTAAGATTTGTTTATTATATTATTTTATTATATTTTATTTTCAGTTTTATCTTCACTGAAGTAAATCTTCACAAGATTTCAGTAATTTCTTACAAGCGATTTTTTAAAATGTAATGACGTTTCGGCCAAACCTGGCCTTTATCATAATCGCTTCAACTAATATACAAAAAAGAAAGATACAGAGTATAAGTATTGTTGCATACAAATATATATAAAAGTAAAAAGATTAAATGCAAGAAGACAAAAGCTTAATAACTGCATAAAGAACATATAGCACATATAAAGACATGATAGATGAAACTATAATTAAATTGATAAAATAAAAAATAACATACAAAATGTCTCAAGTAACAAAGACTATGCATCCATTTAATGAGCAACAAACTGACAGAGATATTTGCCAGGAACAGAAACATATTGAACTACGTGCTCGATTTGATGATGTTATCAATTAGTAACATAAACAGCAGAAATAGATTGACTAGTGGTTAACAAACAACTTTTAAGTTTAATAGATGGAGGGGTATTGACAAAATACTTATGTACGACGCTAGGAGTCCCTGCCTCGCTGCAGGACAACTGTCCTGTACTGTAATCATGTTTTCAGTACGGGACAGTTGTCCTGCAGCGAGGCAGGGACTCGTGTGCACATACCCTAAGAGTTATTAGTATTATAACGTGTATGGGAAAGTAATATCATATGTTAAAATAGATGTTATACCGAAAGTTTGGTTACTAAAATGTCATATAAAGATGTCATATAAAAACAGTCTGAAGTTGCAAATGCTATAAAAGTATATATAGTTATATCATTAAAAGTTATATATTATAAGATAAAAAAAGTGATAACAGTAGAACTGGTAATAAATTAGAATTGTTTGTTTGTAAAGAACGTTACTGGAAAGATTACACACAACTTATCAAGGATCTTAATTTAATTAATGCCACAGACAATCTATTATTCATTACTCTAGATGTAAACTCATTATATAGTACCATTGAACACGAAATTGGCATAAAAAATCTAAAAACAATGTTAAACAGAGACCCAGATCTATTACAAAATTAATTTTTATGTAACAGAATGGAGTTTATTTTGAAAAACAATATTTTTACTTTCGACCATAATATTTATCATCAAGTTAGAGGCACGGCAATGGGAACTAGAGTGGCGCCCAGTTATGCCAACATATTTATGGGCATCAAGAAGATAACCCAAGCACTCAGACGTATAGATGAGTAAGATTTGTTTATTATATTATTTTATTATATTTTATTTTCAGTTTTATCTTCACTGAAGTAAATCTTCACAAGATTTCAGTAATTTCTTACAAGCGATTTTTTAAAATTTATTGACTTTTCGGCCAAACCTGGCCTTTATCATAATCGCTTCAACTAATATACAAAAAAGAAAGATACAGAGTATAAGTATTGTTGCATACAAATATATATAAAAGTAAAAAGATTAAATGCAAGAAGACAAAAGCTTAATAACTGCATAAAGAACATATAGCACATATAAAGACATGATAGATGAAACTATAATTAAATTGATAAAATAAAAAATAACATACAAAATGTCTCAAGTAACAAAGACTATGCATCCATTTAATGAGCAACAAACTGACAGAGATATTTGCCAGGAACAGAAACATATTGAACTACGTGCTCGATTTGATGATGTTATCAATTAGTAACATAAACAGCAGAAATAGATTGACTAGTTGTTAACAAACTAATAATAATAATAATAATAATCTTTATTTATATAGCGCCAACATATTACGCAGCAACTTTTAAGTTTAATAGATGGAGGGGTATTGACAAAATACCCCTCAGGACCATACCATACGGTACCGGTGGTGTGAATAGAACGGAGTGAACGAAGGGTAAATATAGTATAGAGAAATTAAACATAGAAAAATGAAACAGCCGTTACCTGTATGAAAACGTGGAACTGAGTATTGAGGCGTGTGCCAGACGCTCTGCATGTATGTCTGCTCGTGTGTCTTTTTCAATGTAATGTGTCCCTTGGATTTAAACCAGGAAATAGGTGTGTGCTGATTAATGCGACGCACTGCGCATGCACCCGCGGCGTTACATGATTATGTAGTGTGAGTGGTTGAGACGCACGCTGGCGGTTACCATGGTATTTGTGGAACGCATAAAGTAATGAAGATGTCGGCCAGATAGATGAACTTTAAGATGTGAGTAATCTAGCGGAAATAAATGTATAGCTTTGATCTGGAATATATTGGAGAGTCAATAGAGAACATGGTCAATGTAAACAAAAAGAGACAGAGAACTAAGGACCAGGAGAACGAAATAGAACACAAAGGGAGAAGAAGAGAAAAGATGAAAAATTAAGAAATGTAAAAAAATGTAAAACGTGATGGAAAGTGAAAATGAAAACCGGTTTTATGGTACCTGTATCGGGTCGCACAGTAAATCGTATTTTTCTTAGCGGGCCTAGAAAAAAGTAGATATAGGAAATGATTAAAGATGAAGTAATATCAAATAATTAACATAACAGGTCATATTCCCTATTTAAACCTTTCGGTGCTAGTGTTTCAAAGGTATGAATCCAGAATGATTCTCTCTCTTTCAATAAATTAATGTGATTGCCACCTCGTCTTGGACTAGGAACCTGTTCAATCACTTGGAATCGCAATTGTGATAAATGATGGTTCATTTTAGTGAAGTGATCAGGTAGAGGTAGCCAAGTTTTATGACAACGAATTGTGGACTTGTGATTGGATAAGCGGTCTCTTATGTGTTGGGTTGTTTCACCCACATACACTAGACCGCATGGACATTTAATAAGATACACTACAAAATTAGAGTCGCATGTGTAGTATCCCTTTATTGGGAATATTTTATTGCAGTGTGGGTGTTGGAGAGTATCACCTTTAATGATATTAGAACAGCTTGAACAATGTAGGCAAGGGAATGTGCCTTTACGTTGGGTTTGGAAAAAGGTTTGTCTTGTCATCTTGGTAAAACTACCAATATTAGCCCTAATCAGATGATCGCGAATGTTTGTGGGTCTTTTCAAACACATCATTGCTGGATGTGAGAAGGCCTCAATTTGTGGATAAGCTGTGTGTAATAGCGGCCAGTGTTTTCTAATGACCTGTTGCAACTTATGCATGATGGGGTGATAAGTATGTACAAACGGTAATCGGACTTGTGGATATCTGGTAGGTGTGGCCATAACAGATGATGATGTTCTCTGAAGTTCTTCACTTAGCAATGTTACAGGATAACCTCTCTGTAAAAACTTATCTGACATCTGTTCTAACCTGATTGATTCAATGGTGTCGTCAGAGACAATTCTGGCAACTTTGTCAATTTAATTATAGTTTCATCTATCATGTCTTTATATGTGCTATATGTTCTTTATGCAGTTATTAAGCTTTTGTCTTCTTGCATTTAATCTTTTTACTTTTATATATATTTGTATGCAACAATACTTATACTCTGTATCTTTCTTTTTTGTATATTAGTTGAAGCGATTATGATAAAGGCCAGGTTTGGCCGAAACGTCAATAAATTTTAAAAAATCGCTTGTAAGAAATTACTGAAATCTTGTGAAGATTTACTTCAGTGAAGATAAAACTGAAAATAAAATATAATAAAATAATATAATAAACGAATCTTACTCATCTATACGTCTGAGTGCTTGGGTTATCTTCTTGATGAATATTGTGGGTTTCCCAAACCCGAACCCTCACAGCACCTAAATATCTTAACCAGGAGTGCAAACCAATTTTTCTATATGCAAGTTTGGTCTTGGATAAATTGCACCCGGATCTATATGATGTCCGAAACCTTTGCATATGACCAGCTGATGACAACATCCATTTTGTCTCAAGTTACGAGCTCCGGAAACTTTCTTCGCATTCCACCGCAAGAATTGAGAACGAGGGATTACGAAAAAGAACTTCGTAAACATACTGCGCAAGATCTACACTGTGTCACTTTAGCAGAATATCACCGCCTGGGCAGAATACCGAGAGGCCTCCGTAGCCATCTACGACCTACACTTTTCTCGGAAGATAGCGAATATTGCAACCAGTTTCAGAAGATATTAAACAAGTGTTCTCTCGATCTCATCCTCCTTGCAATCGAACATCTTCAGAAATCTCTAAAAGAATCTACCATTAGAATCAAGACTCTCGAACAACAGCTTATCTCCACTTTACCCAGTAGCGAGTGGGAAATTCTAAAGACCCGTACTGGCAACGCCATAAAAGAACATTCCAAAGTAATAGAACTTAGGAAGAGAGAAAAATTCCAGAGGGACGCCAATGATTATCTAAACAAGAGTGTCTATCGAAGGCAGGATTCCACCAATTCCTGGCGGTCCCGCAGAAATTATACTTCTGGAAACAGAACCAGCTCGGGAAGCGACACGTCAATAGAGAGGTCTTCATTTCGCCAACGCCGTTTTTTAGGGAACCGCCGAGGAAAAGGCATCCCACCAGAAGGGCGGGGAGGGGAGGCACAAAATTACGAGACAGGAATACAAACAAGGTCCCAGGTAAGGACAGCAACCTGGTAGTTAATATTTCCTCCTACTCCCTTAACCCTCATGAATTAGCTGTTCTCCAAAAGGGTCTGTCCTTCTGTCCCACTGCACCTTGCAACACTTTTATCTTAGAACAAGGATTGAGTCGGTTTTATAGAACACTAAGATTAAAAACACATTTTGGATCATCTGGAACAGTCACAGATGCTACAGCAGAGAGTTTACCACACACATCATTATCTATTTCACATTTGGGTTTACGAAATTTAAGTAACTTTTCCCCTCCTAGAATCTACCATGCCACAGAGACAGCCATTGAATTGATTAAAAGGGATTGTGAGAGTATTCTTAAAAAATATAAACTAGGTTTATATCCACACCTTAAAAATATGACAAATGATGAGTTCAATGCACTAACATCTCTGAGAGCCAACAAAAATATCATGATTAAACCTGCAGATAAAGGAGGGGCAATAGTAGTCTGGGACAAAGCGGATTATATATCTGAAGTGGAAAAACAACTATCCGATGCTAACACATACAAGAAAATCCCTAATGATCCTACTCCCAATATTCGCAAGAAAATTTCCACCATCCTGGAACATTATCATCATTTAGGGACTATTGATGAAAAAAACCTTAAATATTTACAAATTCCTCATCCAATCACTCCTGTCTTTTACATTTTACCAAAGATCCACAAATCACTTCAAAATCCACCAGGTAGACCTATTGTGGCCTCCACAGAATCAATTCTTTCACCACTTTCCATCTTTTTAGAGAAAATTTTGACTCCCCTGATCAAATCTACCAAGTCTTTCGTATTAGACACTGGTAATTTTCTCAAAAAAATCAAAGAACAGTCCCGTGTAAGTCCTTCATGTATTATGGCGACTTTTGATGTAAATAGCTTATATACCTCGATAGAACACGAGAAGGGCATACGAGCCATTGATCAACTTCTTGTATCTACCAATATGACTACAGAATCGAAGGCATTTTGCCTAAAACTTTTAGACTTAGTACTTCACGAAAATTTCTTTATGTTCGGGGATGAGTTTTATGTACAGATCCGCGGCACGGCCATGGGGTCAAATGTCGCACCTCCCTACGCTAATGCATGTTCATCATTTGAACAGGAGCATGTCTACACAAACCTAGATTTCATACAACATGCCATAAGAGATGAGTTAAAGTTCACACTCAATTCAGACAGCAACAGCATCTGTTTTCTAGATACCACAGTTATGAAGGATAATGGGGGTAAATTAACCACAGACCTATACTCCAAACCCACCGACAGAAACGGTTTACTACATTATCAGAGTAATCACCCCAGGAACACCAAACATTCTCTGCCTAGATCTCAGTTCACAAGACGGCACCATTAAATCAATCAGGTTAGAACAGATGTCAGATGGGGGGCGGAGCTAGCGACGGACCTGAATGGACGTGTGCTGCTGAGCTCCGTAACCACCGACAGCTCATTCATCGCATAAGATAGCGTGTTTCCACTCACCATGGTCAAGATCGGCGGCAGTAAGTCCAGAGACTACCAGGATCCCCCCAAAACAGTTGGGGCACAAGGCGACATGGAGAAATTTGTGAAGAGGGGGCCGTTAGGTGCAGGCGGACATGAGGCCAAGACGGCGCCGACCTCCTCCCGCTCTCGCGAGGAGGGGATAGCTGGAGCAGTAGACGATGGCAGCGATGCAGGCAGCACTCCGACTAACTTGCCACTCACCAGGGACTTCTTCACTAAGGTACTAAATAAGACTTTGGAGCCTCTGGTTAAGGATTTGGCGGACATTAAACAAGATGTGAGGCATGTGGGGCAACGGGTAGAGAAGTTGGAATCGACACATGCGGCCATGCTGGATTTTAACACTGCAGTCACACATTGCTTCTCCTCGTGCCAGAATCACTTTAATTCAGTTTTCCGGGCCCTGGAAGATCAGGAGAACAGAAACCGCAGGAACAACCTGCGTTTCAGGGGTGTGCCGGAATCCATCCCTGCTGAAGCTCTGATGGATACTATTAAGGGACTCTGTCGCTCGCTTATCGGCCCTAATACGCCTGCGGACCTTGTTCTGGAGAGGGCTCACAGAGCTTTGCGCCCTAAACCTACAGCCTCTGATCCACCACGGGATGTAATTTGCCGGTTCTTGAACTACACGGATAAGGACGCTGTGCTGACTAAAGCAAGAAACACGGCTGCTCTCACCCTGCAAGGTTCTGCTATCTCCATTTATCAAGATCTGGCGTCTAGTACCCTTCAAAAACGTCATCATCTGAAACCGCTTACTGACCACCTGAGGAATAAAAATATTATGTATCGCTGGACATTCCCGTTTAGATTATCCTTCTTTCATGAGGGTCGTCGCCTGCTTGTTTCTTCCGTGACGGACTTGGATTCTGTATACGCTCACCTAGATATGGAGCCTTTGGATATAGAAGACTGGGATCCAGTTCTGGATTTGACGTCTCTTCCTGCTACGGCCCATTTGACACCATGGGAAGATGTTCCAGCTCCTAAACGTCAACGCAGTAAGAAGAAATCTGGACGCTTGGGCTCACGCAGATTAGTGGGGGAGAGAGAAGATCTGCCTTGAATTGCGGCGTTGTAACTCATGCTTTATATCCTTATATCCTTTTTTGCCATGGTGTGGACTGCTACGGCCTGATGGGCTGATTGTGATAGTATATGGTTAACTTACCAGATTCCCCCCCTTGGAAGGTTCTGTGTGAACCGCTATTGTTTTTGTTCTCCGTTTTGGGGTACTGTCCCCCATCTTTATTATTTATGTTTGTCTTCCCCTTTCCTGTCCTGTTGTTGGTACTTTATGTCCTGTCCACGTACTCTGTCCTTAGTTCTGCTGCATTGTGGAGAATGGATATTCTGTCTCCCAGCTCACCTTCACATGGTATCGATGAGACCAACTGTAATTTATTCGCCTGTCAGGGTCGGCTGTGCGATACTTGCCTCTGTACTATATTATGGCTGCCCTGAAGATTGTGTCATATAATGTGAAGGGCCTTAACTCCCCCTCAAAGCGTTGTCAAATTTTTTCCTTTATGAAAAAAGCAAAGTGTGACGTTATGATGCTACAGGAGACACACTTTAAGAAGGATTATTATCCGAATCTTTCTTTCTCTCATTTCCCGGTATGGTACCATTGTGGGAGCAATAGCTCGGCATCCAGGGGGGTTAGCGTGGGTTTTAAAAAAGCAGTACCGTTTGTCTGTCTCTCTTCCACTCTAGATCCAGAGGGCAGGTATGTTATATTGAAGGGCAAGATAGGCACTCAAATTATCACTTTTGTAAATTTGTATGCTCCCAATGTTGGGCAGGTTCTGTGGTTGAGTAAGGTTCTACTTGTGGTGGACTCAGTGGCAGAAGGTATGATTATCATGGGTGGGGACATCAACCTGGTTATGGATCCTTTAGTGGATTCGTCTGTTAAGAAATCGGCTTTATCTTATAGAGCTTTGAGGAAGGTTAAGACTTATCTGGAGGATCGTGGACTGGTTGATGTATGGCGATGTTTTCACCCAACTGAAGTGGACTACACCTCTTATTCTCCTATGCATGATTCCTACCAAAGATTAGACCACTTTTTTCTGCACAAAACATACCTTCAATACTGTGTGAACACGGTTATAGGCTCCTGAGTACACTCAGATCATGCACCGGTTTTTCTGTCCCTGCAGTTAGCTAATATACAATGCAGATCACCAAGGTGGAGGCTTAATGATTCTGTTTTAGGGCTACGGGACGTCAAGGATAATATTAAGGGAAAGCTGGAGGAATATTTTAGGCTTAATGCTATACTGGACACTTCTCCCCAGGTAGTTTGGGATGCCCACAAAGCCTTTGTTAGAGGGCATTTGATCAGCATCTGCTCTCATATGAAAAAGGAAAGAGATAGAGCCGCTGAGACACTTTTGTCCCAGATTCAGAAATTGGAAAAGCTTCATAAACAGTCTCTGGCTAGCCGACACTTGACTGAACTGAATGACCTTAGATCCCAGCTTAAGAACTTACTTAACGCCACTTCTGCTAAATATTTTGAACGCTCCCGACATAATTTTTACGCCCATGGCAATAAGGCCTCTAAGTTTCTGTCCAAGAGGGTCAAACAACGGCAGGTTAACAATCTTGTCCATATGTTAAAGGCACCGGATGGCAGCTTGACTTACTCGGCCCCTCGAATTGCTACTCTGTTTAGAGACTTTTATCATAACCTTTATAATCTGGAAAAATCGCTGCCATCAGGGTGTCTGGGGGAGAGACCTGGGCTCATATCCTCCTTTCTAGACTCTCTCTCTCCCGGTTATCTCCGAGGCACAGGGGGAAGTCTTGGCGAAACCAGTTACTATGGCGGAATTGGAGATAGCTGTTAAGCAGTCCCCAGTGGGCAAGTGCCCGGGGCCAGATGGCTTATCTATAGACTACTATAGGTCCTTCGGAGAAGTACTCCTTCCCCATTTATTATGTATTGCAAATCTCACTACTGAGGGTGTGCCTTTATCTGTAGATATGTCAAGGGCATATATTTCCCTTATTCCCAAAGAGGGGAAGGACCATACAATTTGCGCCAACTTCAGACCCATCTCGCTTCTGAACACGGACCTGAAGCTGATAGCAAAGATGTTGGCGTCTCGTTTAAAACTTATCCTCCCAGACATTATATTGCCGGATCAGGTCGGGTTTGTGATGCAAAGAGAGGGAAAGGATAACTCTACTAGGGTATTGCACATACTACATCACTCACAAAAAAACAGGGTTCCGACAGTCCTTCTCAGCACAGATGCTGAGAAGGCCTTTGATAGGGTGAGTTGGAACTTTATGAGACAGACTATGTTGGCATTCCACCTCCCTACCCCATTCATTAATGCTGTTTTTTCAATGTACGCGTCCCCCTCGGCGGTTATAACCGTGAATGGTGTCCTGTCCTCCCCCTTCGCAATTAGTAACGGTACACGGCAAGGGTGCCCTCTTTCCCCCCTGCTATTTGTCATGGTTATGGAGACTTTGATGCAGTCTATACGATTACAGCCAGATATCGTGGGTATGTGTTTGGGAGGGGTGGAACATAAATTAGCAGCCTATGCAGACGACCTACTTCTGATTGTCACGAACCCTATCACTGCACTCCCAAAAGTAAAAGAAGTACTGGACTCTTTTGCCTATATCTCTAATTTTTTGATTAACGCAAGTAAATCTAAGGCACTAGGTATATCGCTACCGTCGGATTGCAGAGTAAGACTGATGGCCAATTCGGCCTTTGATTGGTCGTCATCGAATATAACCTATCTGGGGATTAAGATGTGTGCAAACTGCGATGAGTTGTTCTCCTTGAACTTTTCACCGCTACTAGCTTCTTTCCCCCGACTGGTTACAACGATTAGATCTGCCTTATCTGTCGTGGTTTAGTCGGAAGAACATTGTTATGTCCTATGTCCTGCCTAAGCTTACCTATTTGATGCAGACATTGCCGGTAGCTATACCACGGCTATATTTTTTACGTATAATCATAATATTTGCTACGTTTATTTGGAAGGGGAAAAGGGCACGTATTGCGAGGTCCATTTTAACTCGGCAGAAAATAGCAGGTGGTATCGGTTTTCCTGATCCAGAACAATATTATAGGGCGATACACTTAGCTAGGGTGCAGGATTGGATGCGGGCCCCTGGACATAAACTGTGGGTGGCATTGGAAAATGCCCTATCCCCGACGCCGCTTCGTACTCTCATACTAATGGACCCCTCCCTGATTTCGAATAGTGGCCCCTCGAACTCTTTTACGCGGGCAACCCTTTCAGTCTGGAAGGGGTTTATAGCTAGCCTGGGAGGGCAACAGCTGCCATCTCCCCTGATAGAGATAAGAGATATGGGGGCGGCCACTAAGGCGGTGTGGGATAGTGCTCCATTGCATGTTAGTTGCTCTCAGACGCCGCTGACACAACTATTGGATGGTGATGGTTGTTTGATCTCCCATTCTGCTCTAATGTCAAAGTTATCTGTTACCAACGGTCATTTTTTACTCCTTGCTTATGTAAAATCTACCACTTTGTCATGTTGTAGGTCTACCTCGTTTCACAGAGAGGCAAACTGGTTTGAAACTCTGTTTTCGCAGAGCCGCACGCCAGTTAAGATTATCTCTCAGATTTATAGGAGTATCTCTGTCCCTCTTGCAGCCAGACCTCCGTATTTTATAGGGTTGTGGGAAAGAGATATAGGAAGGAAATTTACTGATGCTGAAATCTCTCGGATATTGGTCGCCCCGCATAAAGTGTCTAGATGCATTAAGATACAGGAGAATAGTTACAAAATACTATCCCGTTGGTATAGGACGCCAGATAAGACTAGCTTGTTTGGCTCATCACACCCGGATACCTGTTGGCGCTGCGGGACGGACAGAGGTACTTTTTATCATGTTTGGTGGGAATGTGCCTTGGTGCTAGCATGGTGGGAAAAGATTTTTTTCAATATGTAACTCCATATGCAACTGTTCAATTCCGGTGTCGCCGGAAATTGCGTTACTCTCTTTTGCGGACTACTCGGTCCCGGTAGTCCCTTCTGCTCTATTCAAACTACTTATAGTGGCTGCTCGCCTGTTAATTCCCCTTCATTGGCTATCTGATTCAGTTCCATCTATGGATCACTGGATTGCGCGGGTGGATCAGATATATAGATTTGAGGAGATGTCTCACTCTAGGGACAAATTTCTCAAGGTATGGCATCCATGGAAGGTGTACCGTAAATTTGTGTGATTTGACCATAATGTAAATTGAGATGTCATATTGTGCCTTAATTTGTGGACAGTATTGCTTGACCTCGATGTACCAATGTTTTCCCTTTCCTGTGTTATCACCCTCTTTATTTTTTTTATTTTTTTCCTTTTTTCTCCCCTTATTTTTCTGTTATGTATGTATAACATGATATGAGATGTAATATGATGTATACCTACCTGTTCAGACATATATCTTTTTGTTTTGTTGGAATTATTAAATAAAAAAAATAAAAAAGAACAGATGTCAGATAAGTTTTTACAGAGAGGTTATCCTGTAACATTGCTACAGGAAGAACTTCAGAGAACATCATCATCTGTTATGGCCACACCTACCAGATATCCACAAGTCCGATTACCGTTTGTACATACTTATCACCCCATCATGCCTAAATTGCAACAGGTCATTAGAAAACACTGGCCGCTATAACACACAGCTTATCCACAAATTGAGGCCTTCTCACATCCAGCAATGATGTGTTTGAAAAGACCCACAAACATTCGCGATCATCTGATTAGGGCTGATATTGGTAGTTTTACCAAGATGACAAGACAAACCGTTTTCCAAACCCAACGTGAAGGCACTTTCCCTTGCCTACATTGTTCAAGCTGTTCTAATATCATTAAAGGTGATACTCTCCAACACCCACACTGCAATAAAATATTCCCAATAAAGGGATACTACACATGCGACTCTAATTTTGTAGTGTATCTTATTAAATGTCCATGCGGTCTAGTGTATGTGGGTGAAACAACCCAACACAAAAGAGACCGCTTATCCAATCACAAGTCCACAATTCGTTGTCATAAAACTTGGCTACCTCTACCTGATCACTTCACTAAAATGAACCATAATTTATCACAATTGCGATTCCAAGTGATTGAACAGGTTCCTAGACCAAGACGAGGTGGCAATCACATTCATTTATTGAAAGAGAGAGAATCATTCTGGATTCATACCTTTGAAACACTAGCACCGAAAGGTTTAAATAGGGAATATGACCTGTTATGTTAATTATTTGATATTACTTCATCTTTAATCATTTCCTATATCTACTTTTTTCTAGGCCCGCTAAGAAAAATACGATTTACTGTGCGACCCGATACAGGTACCATAAAACCGGTTTTCATTTTCACTTTCCATCACGTTTTACATTTTTTTACATTTCTTAATTTTTCATCTTTTCCCTTCTTCTCCCTTTGTGTTCTATTTCGTTCTCCTGGTCCTTAGTTCTCTGTCTCTTTTTGTTTACATTGACCATGTTCTCTATTGACTCTCCAATATATTCCAGATCAAAGCTATACATTTATTTCTGCTAGATTACTCACATCTTAAAGTTCATCTATCTGGCCGACATCTTCATTACTTTATGCGTTCCACAAATACCATGGTAACCACCAGCGTGCGTCTCAACCACTCACACTACATAATCATGTAACGCCGCGGGTGCATGCGCAGTGCGTCGCATTAATCAGCACACACCTATTTCCTGGTTTAAATCCAAGGGACACATTACATTGAAACAGACACACGAGCAGACATACATGCAGAGCGTCTGGCACACGCCTCGATACTCAGTTCCACGTTTTCATACAGGTAACGGCTGTTTCATTTTTCTATGTTTTATTTCTCTATACTATATTTACCCTTTGTTCACTCCGTTCTATTCACACCACCGGTACCTTATGGTATGGTCCTGAGGGGTATTTTGTCAATACCCCTCCATCTATTAAACTTAAAAGTTGTTTGTTAACCACTAGTCAATCTATTTCTGCTGTTTATGTTACTAATTGATAACATCATCAAATCGAGCACGTAGTTCAATATGTTTCTGTTCCTGGCAAATATCTCTGTCAGTTTGTTGCTCATTAAATGGATGCATAGTCTTTGTTACTTGAGACATTTTGTATGTTATTTTTTATTTTATCAATTTAATTATAGTTTCATCTATCATGTCTTTATATGTGCTATATGTTCTTTATGCAGTTATTAAGCTTTTGTCTTCTTGCATTTAATCTTTTTACTTTTATATATATTTGTATGCAACAATACTTATACTCTGTATCTTTCTTTTTTGTATATTAGTTGAAGCGATTATGATAAAGGCCAGGTTTGGCCGAAAAGTCAATAAATTTTAAAAAATCGCTTGTAAGAAATTACTGAAATCTTGTGAAGATTTACTTCAGTGAAGATAAAACTGAAAATAAAATATAATAAAATAATATAATAAACAAATCTTACTCATCTATACGTCTGAGTGCTTGGGTTATCTTCTTGATGCCCATAAATATGTTGGCATAACTGGGCGCCACTCTAGTTCCCATTGCCGTGCCTCTAACTTGATGATAAATATTATGGTCGAAAGTAAAAATATTGTTTTTCAAAATAAACTCCATTCTGTTACATAAAAATTAATTTTGTAATAGATCTGGGTCTCTGTTTAACATTGTTTTTAGATTTTTTATGCCAATTTCGTGTTCAATGGTACTATATAATGAGTTTACATCTAGAGTAATGAATAATAGATTGTCTGTGGCATTAATTAAATTAAGATCCTTGATAAGTTGTGTGTAATCTTTCCAGTAACGTTCTTTACAAACAAACAATTCTAATTTATTACCAGTTCTACTGTTATCACTTTTTTTATCTTATAATATATAACTTTTAATGATATAACTATATATACTTTTATAGCATTTGCAACTTCAGACTGTTTTTATATGACATCTTTATATGACATTTTAGTAACCAAACTTTCGGTATAACATCTATTTTAACATATGATATTACTTTCCCATACACGTTATAATACTAATAACTCTTAGGGTATGTGCACACGAGTCCCTGCCTCGCTGCAGGACAACTGTCCCGTACTGAAAACATGATTACAGTACAGGACAGTTGTCCTGCAGCGAGGCAGGGACTCCTAGCGTCGTACATAAGTATGATGCTAGGAGCCCGGCTCCCTGCAGTGTGTTCGGTCCGGGACTTGCGGCCGAAATACGTCCGTCAAATACGAACGTAATGCCCTCGTGTGCACATACCCTTATTTTATTAATTTTAATTGCAA
Organism: Rhinoderma darwinii; assembly: GCF_050947455.1. Classification (NCBI taxonomy): domain Eukaryota; kingdom Metazoa; phylum Chordata; class Amphibia; order Anura; family Rhinodermatidae; genus Rhinoderma; species Rhinoderma darwinii. Next base: position 273,045,528 of record NC_134689.1, read on the forward strand.
CACATTAACTTTGTTTTTAAAAGTATTACTATATACTGTTTACATATATATATATCCTTTTACCGATTGCCTGACCTGTCAGTGTGACCCGGTAGTCGTTTCTAAGTCGACTCCTCTCCCGGGATATATAGCAGAGTCTTTGTAAATCACAATCACTTGTACGTTGCCTAAGGAAGAGATCTGTTCAATCTCAAAACCTTTGTTGTTTCCTGTACAGAAATAAAGCCTTGTTTTTACTCACCTGTCTTCCGACTGAGTAGAACGAATAAATCCTACGTAGGTTGCGCCAGAGGGAATATCCGTTTTTTCCTACACCTTTATTCCAATATCTACTACATAATGTGATCGGCGCTGTAATGTAGATAATAGCAGTGGTATTTATTAAGAAAAATGATCAATTTTGACCAAGTTATGATCTATTTTAGATTTATGCTAATTACTTTCTTAATGCCCAGCTGGGCGCTTTTAAGCTTTTGACGAAGTGGGCGTTGTAAAGAGAAGTTTATGACGCTAACCAATCAGCATCATACACTTCTCTCCATTCATGTACTCAGCACATAGTGATCTTGCGAGATCATGATGTGCTGTCACTTACTCACACATTAACTTTACTGAAGTATCTTGAGAGTGAATAGACATCGCTTCCAGTCAGGACGCGATGTCTATTCACAATCCCGACACTTCGGTAATGTTTGTGTGGGAGTTAATGACAGCAAGCGTGATCTCGCAAGATCACGCTGTAAATGACAGCACAGCGTGATCTCGATGTGCTGTGTGAGTTAGGGCTTATTCAGACGAACGGGATATACGTCCGTGCAACGCGCATGATTTTCACGCGCGTCGCACGGACCTATATTAGTCTATGGGGCAGTGCAGACAGTTGCGTGATTTTTCCGCAGCGTGAGTCCGCTGCGAAAAAGTCACGACATGTCCGTTCTTTGGGCGTTTTTCGCGCATCACGCACCCATTGAAGTCAATGGGTGCGTGAAAATCATGCATGCCACACGGAAGTACTTCCGTGGGACAAGCGTGATTCGCGCAACAGCTGTGAAAAGGAGGAATGAAAACAGAAAATCAAAACGGAGTGTCATAATGATGGCAGCTGCGCGAAAAGCATGCAGCCGCGCATCATATGCTGATGCCACACGGAGCTGTTAAGTGCCTTTTCCGCAGGCAAAACGCTGCGTTTTTTGCGTGCACAAAAAGCACACGCTCGTGTGAATCCGGCCTAAGTGACACACAACGTTACAAGTGTGTCCGCGATTTACAGTGTGAGCAGTAAAGGAAATGAAGAGGAAGCGACGATGGTACGAGCATCGTGGCCCCTTCAAAACAGCTGATCGGCGGGGCTGCGGGGAGACGGGCCACCACCAATCAGATATTGATGGCTAAGGCTCTATTCACACGACAGGGTCCGAGTGTCGGCCAATAAAAGTGGCCGATTTGCATCCGATCCGGGCCGTGTTTCCGCTTCAACGGCCGATTTTGACCCGTTTTGCATCCGTTTTTTTCCCTGTCCGTTTTAAAATCGGATGAATTTCATTTGTAATTTTTTTGCCACACACTTCCCTCTGTAGATAATGTCACACACTGCCCTCTGTAGATACTGCCACAGCCCCCATTGTAGGTAGTGCCACCCAGCCCCTGTAGGTAGTGCCACACTGCCCCCCTGTAGGTAATGCCACACAGCCCCCTGTAGGTAATGCCACACAGCCCCCTGTAGGTAGTGCCACACTGGCCCCCTGTAAGCAATGCCACACTGCCCCCTGTAGGTAATGCCACACAGCCCCCCCTGTAGGTAGTGCTACACTAACCCCTTGTACAAAGTCACACCCCATAGATGGCACACCCCTTACCTTCCTGTAGGGTACGGCTCCAGGAGAAGTCCCTCACTTCACTGTCGATATATGGACAGTGAAGTGAGGTACTTCTCGTGGATCGGAATCCCCTGGCCACATCGCTGAGGAATCCACTTCAGAAGTCCTTGACGTCACTGTGTCACTGTGTCCATATATGGACAGTGAAGTCAGAGACTTCTCCTGGAGCGGAATCCCCAATCGCCGGCCACAGTGTTGCCGAAGCTGTGGCCGGGGATTGGGGATTCCGCTCCTACAGGGAGCAACAAAATACCCTCCTCCTCACATGCACTTCGCACTGTGAGTAGGAGAGAGAGCGAGCGACGGAAGACACGGCCGTCACTCGGAACTCATTCAAATGATGGCCGTGTATTACCCAACCCCAGATTTTCTTCTGCCTGCAAAATACTACGTGTACAGGTTGTCGCGTAAGCGCTGCTGTTACGAGCAATGTGATCGTTGTGACAGGTTGTCACAATGATCACACAACCGGAGATCACGCTGAGTGGTCTCCGGGTGAAAGCTCCGTGATATCAGCTGTCTCTAGACAGCTGTATCACGGAGCTCCTCACAGTCGGCGCGTAAGCGCTCCTGTTCGGAGCAATGTGATCGTTGTGACAGGTTGTCACAATGATCACATGACCGGAGACCACGCTGAGTGGTCTCTGGTTAAAGTTCCATGATACAGCTGTCTAGAGACTAGTCTAGAGTTAATTGCGGAGCGCCTGGATGTTTATAGTCTATGGGCGGTCTGGAAGTGGTTAACTTGCGTTTACGCTTTAGAATTGTCTCTATCTAGTTCTAAATAAAATCGCACCAAAACCTGCAGCATGAAAATGCACCGATTTAGACATCAAAATTTAAAAACTGCACCGAAAAACACACTAGTAGGTGTGGTTTTTACCTGCGAATTTCCCGCATTTTCCTGCGGTTTTGACGCGTATTTTCCACATCAAAATACACATGTAGCCTCACAATAAAAGGTAACTCCGGATTTGGATGAATCAATATGCGCGCTGATGTAAAGAGAGACTTTAACTACTTAGTGACCAGCCTATTTAAAACCTTGATGACCGGTCGACTGCGCTATTGATTCCGTCACAAAAACGGAAACATGCCGGAATGGTGACAAACGGAAACCATTAGCAATATTTCCGTCACCATTGATGGGGATGCAAACGGAAGCTAAGGTTTCCGTTTGACTTTCCGTTGAGGGGTTCACCCGACAGAAACCTCCGACGGAACCCCTGAACAGAAAGCCAACGCTGATGTGAACCGGCCCTAAAAACTATTTTTTTTTAAAAATGTCTCCATAGTTGAAGAGCCATAACTTTTTTATTTTGCCGCCGATGCAGATGTATGAGGGCTTTTTTTTCGCGGGACGACTTGTAGTTTCTATTCCATTTTAGAGTGTATGGAACTTTTTGATCACTTTTTATAAAAAAATTTTTAAGGCAGGACGAACAGAAAACAGCGGGTCAAATAACATAATAGCTTTATAGTTGGAGTCGTTACGGACGCGGCGATAAAAATATGTGTAACTTTTTGACTTTTTTTTAAGGGGAAAAAGTGTGTTTTTCATTTTTTTTCACTTATTTATTTATATTCATACACTTTGTTTTTACTTTTTTACTAGTCCGACTAGGGGACTTCACTATGCGATCGTCCGTTCGCTTTTATAATACACTGCAATACTTCTGTACTGCCGTGTATTACTGCCAGTCCGTTTACAACGGATAGGCATCTGCTAGGTTATGCCAGAGGCATGGCCTAGCTGGCATCCACTACAGGCAGACCTGGGGGGCTTTATTAGGCCCCCAGCTGCCATAGAAGACACTGGCACCCTGCGATCTCATAGCAGGGTGCCAGTGGGTTGAGAGAGGGAGCTCCCTCCCTTTCTCCAAAACCACTTTGATGCAGCGCTCGCTATTAAGCACCACATCTAAGGGGTTAAATGGGCGGAATTTGATCCGACTGCTTGAGCAGTGATGCCCCAAGTTCTCAGCTACCTCTGGCAGCTGAGAACAGGGAGTTTTAACTGCTCCCAGCACCACAGATTTATTCTAATTTACTGCCGTGAAAAGACGTATGCATCAGTATAAAGCCCGTTAGTGGTCGCGATGAAAAGGCGTATTGGCGGTCACTAATGGGTTAATTTAGCTTCAGGTGTCCAAGTAAAGCCAACATTCTTCTTTGTGAGTTGAGTGATTGGTGCTATGATCTGTCACGATGCAGGGTGTGGACCCACTGGGCTGTTCCGCGTAGCGGGATGGCAGCTGGCCAAACAGGTAAAGTACAGAGTTCAATAGTTCAGTGAGGATACCTGAGGCAACGTAGACAGTAGTAAGGCAGGCACGTCCAGGACCAGGCGGTGGAAAACGTCAGATGAGGCGTAGTAAACAGGCGTAGACCGCAGCACAACACGGCAACGGCACAGCGCGGCACTAGAACTGGGTAACACGGAAACAGAATACGGGATACAGGAACAAGGTTCACTTGGAAACTGGAAGACACTGGGAGACCATTAGCACGACAAACTTCGGGTAACAAACAACGTTCTGGCAAAGAGCATGACGGCAGAGCCCTTTTTATAGCCCAGGGCATCCTAAGCTAGATTGCAGATTTCCTGCAATATGCGCGCACTGGCCATTTAAGACTGTGAACGCGCGGGCGCGCGCGCCCTCCGGAGACAGTCTCGATGTCAGGAAGTGAGTGCCGGTGCCTCACAGGAGGACGATGCTGCACACAGGTAAGATGTCCATGGCCACAGCCCTCGAGGTTTAAGTCAGAACGACGGGCCACGGCCATAGACGTTACATGATCATTGAGCCAATAGAACTTTTTTTTAAAAAATTTGGGGTTGGCCATTCAACAACAGCCTTAGTTTTACTAGAATCCATATTCAGATCTTCTGGAGATATAAGGTACCCAAGAAATGAAATTGACGCCTATTCAAACTCATATTTCTCAAGTGTAATATGTAAGCAATGTTCTCAAAGTCATCGTAGTAAGGTGCAGACATGTTTGCGATTCTCCTCAAGAATGTCTGAAAAAAAATAAGATATCATTCAGGTAGGCTATTACAAATTGATCCAATGAGTCCCTGAAAACATCATTGATAAAATATTGGAAAGTGGCATTACAAAGTTTAGAAGACATTACAAGATACTCAAAGTTTGCATACCGCGCCCTGAAGGCAGTCTTCAGTTCATTACCAGAACGGATTCGAATAAGGATATATGCTCCTCTTAGATCAAGTTTAGTAAATATTTATTTGTACGAAGCCTTTTAAGCAATTCTGGAATTAAATGGAGAGGATATCGTTTTTTAACTGGGACGTATAGTCAAAGCAGGGACTTAAGGTGAAATATTTCTTCTTGACAAAGAATAAAGTTGCTCAAACAGGAGATGTAGGCATTTTTTTTTTAATTCTCATCTAAATATTCACATAAAGCTTTCATTTATTGTTCAGAAGGAGAGTAAATATGACCAAATGGTATTTTAGCTCCGGGTAAAAGTTCTATTGGGCAATCACATTAACGATGTGGAGGAAGATTATCTGCATTCTTTTATCACAGACGCCCTGAAATTCTTTGTATTGTGACGGTAATGAGTCTTTAACACAATGTTCAGAAATCAATGTGCTCTAAGGTAGTGAAGAAATAGGTTTGGGCAGACAAGTTAACTGCCAATATTCAGATAGAAATGTATACAGTGTTTCCCAATTGATGGATGGATTGTGAGCAGAAAGCCAAGGATTTCCCATAATAACTGAAAACTTAGGAGAAGCAATGAAAATAAATAACTTGTTGATGATCAGGCTTTATGAGAACTTGAAGCTGAATAGTTTTATGAGTAACAGACCCTTATGATAGGGGTGTCATATCAAATATTTCCATGTTTACTGGTGCTGATTTAGTTAACAATGCAATATTATTATCATGAAAAAATGTTATGTCCATGAAGTTTCCACCAGTCCCAGAGTCAGAAGAAATCTTACAAGAAATCTTACGTGTTTTAGTGTAGATGTGTATTGGCACTCTAAAATGAGACTATGTTACCAACAACTTGTCTTCAGGGGAAATTTAATGTATTTTTGAATCCATCAGATGTCTCCAGTTTTATCTGTTTTACCCCCGTGACAGCGATTGTCCTATGGTTCTTATTTGGGCAATACACAGAATAGTGCCCTAAGCCCCTGCAATAAAGGCAAAGATTTGTATGTATGTTGTCTCTCTTCTGCTGTAGTAAGAGGTTTTCGAATAAAGCTCTTTTTGCACTGACATAACTTCAGTATTTTGCTGGGTCTTCAGTGTTGATTAACCAAAGAAGAAAGCAGCATTATTTCCAAATGCTCAAAGTCTTACCCTTCTCCTTTCAGTAAGTCTCTGATCAATTCAAATGCACATTTGAATTAAGTCATCCAACTCATCTGGGGTTTCCACCCTGGAAAGCTCATCCGTTACTTGCTCTGAAAGCTCTCACCGAAATTGGCTCTTCTGGGTTACTAGATTCCACATGATATAAGCTACCCAGTGGCTAAATTCTGCTGTGTATTCAGCAACAGAGAATCTTCCTTACTGCAGACTATGCAGTTTAGCTACAGCTGTGACACAATGATTAGGATTATTGAAAACTTGATTAATAGAAGTGATAAAGTCATCCAAAACATTCAGATTACCATACGTTTCTACGTAAGAAGAGGCCCATGCTAGAGCTTCATCTGTCTGAAGATTAATTCTAAACAATATTTTTTCGTTTTACTGGTAAATGGAGCAGGTTGCATTTGAAAATATATGTGGCGTTGGTTAAGGAATCCTCGGTAATGGTGACAATGACCACTGAACTTTGCCAGTAGTGACATGCGTGAATCTAAATCTGCGGCTGAGTCATGTACATCCAGAATTTGTTTTTGCAATTCAATAATCTTTCACGGTTGATCTCGCACTACATTTTGCAGCTGGGCAAATTTTTCTTGATAAGTGGCACTAAATACTTGTTCAGCATTTTGTCGCCTCATAGTTGTCAAAAGACTTTTCCAGCGTAGTCCATATTGGGGCATGGCAAGTTCCTGAAGAAAATTTGGAGTCCAGTGGCTGAAACAATCTGAAAGGTAGTTGATAATAACAAGAGTAGTCAAGTAACAGTCCAGGCTCTGTACACAGTTAAGTGTCAAAAATTTGTAGTGTAAGGGTATGTTCACACGGCAGCGTCCAATACGCCTGAAATTACGGAGCTGTTTTCGGTACGTAATTGCTCGTACTCGTGTTTTTCGCAGCGTCAATTACGGACGTAATTGGAGCTGTTTTTCAATGGAGTCAATGAAAAACGGCTCCAATTACGTCTCAAGAAGTGACATGCACTTCTTTGATGCGGGCATCTTTTTACGCGCCGTCTTTTGACAGCGGCGCGTAAAAAAAAGCCCATGTGCACAGAACATCGTAACCCCATTGATTTCAATGGGCAGATGTTTGCCGGCTTGGAGACGTATTTTCGGATGTAATTCGAGGCGTAAAACGCCCGAATTACGTCCGTAAATAGGGCGTGTGAACATACCCTAAGGCAGAGACATGGTCAAGAAACAATCCAAATTCAGTACACAGAAAAGCGACAACAGTTTGTAAAGTAAGGCAGAGACCTGGTCAGGAAACAATCTAAGTTGGGTACATAAATAAGCAGCAATAGTTCGTAAGTAAAGCAGCAATGAACTAGATTAGAGGCGGGAAGCTCAATAGTCTGCCAAGGTCGAAGTGCAAAGGCCAGTCTATATAGAAAGCCAAAGGGATGAAACTAGGTAATCAAGGTAAGGAATCTCACAAGACAAGAATAAAGAGAACCTGGACAATAGATTCAGTAGAATAGCTGTCCAAAATCCCTGATGGCTCAATAAGTAGAGCAACTGCCATACACAAAGTAGATTCTCTTTTCATAACCTGGAAAAGTTACTCTTCCTATTAGCAGATTGTATATAACTCTTATCGCTTGTACCTGCAATAGATCAGTGTGCAAAAAAACAGCTTTTCAGCCATTTTTTGGATTTTCATTTTCGCTTTTTCCTTCCCGCCTTCCAAAAGCCATAACTGTTTTCTTTTTTCCATCTATATAGCCATATGAGGGCTTGTTTTTTGCAGGACGAGTTCTAGTGTTTCACGGCACCATTTATTATACCATATAATGTACTGGGAACTGGAAAACAATTCTTTGTGCGCTGGAATAGGAAAAAAACAGTGATTCCGCCATTGTTTTTTGGGTTTTGTTTTTACGAAGTTCACTGTGTAGTAAAAACGATATGTTAACCTTATTCTATGGTTCAATACTTATGTTTTACTGCTTTTATAAGGAAAAATGAATTGTCAATAAAATTTGTTGTGTGGCGCCATATTTTGAGATCAATAACTGTTTATTGAGCAGTAGGAGGGCTTATTTTTTTGCAGGACGAACTGCAGTTTCTATTGGTACTATTTTGGGGTACATGAGACTTTTTGAATACTTTTTATTTCATTTTTTTGTGGGAGATGAGGTGACCAAAAAACAGGGATTCTGACGTTTACATTTATTTTTTTTATGGCGTTCTCCATGCGGGTTAAACAATGTTATATTGTAATAGTTCCGAATTTTACGGACGCGGTAATACCAGTTATGTTAGTTGTTTTGGTTTTTTTTACATTGCTTTTGGGGGGAAATGGGAAAAGGCAGATTTTTTAACTTTTGATATTTGTATTATTTTATATATTAAAAAAAAACCTTTAACTGTATTTGTCATTTTTTATAATTCTTCCTAGGGGACTTGAACCAGCAATCGCTGGATCACTTGCACGATATACTGCAATACCAACGTATTGCAGTATATTGTGTTTCTAATAAGAGTACAAAGATAGCCGACCTGGGGACCACCCTTGCTGACAACCATCAGCACCCTGTGACTGCGTCGCAGGGGGGGTTGATGGAATGTCAGAGGGGGCCGCCCCCTGTTTCCATTACCATTGCTTCTGTGATTTCGGGAAATTGGTTCTGTGAGATTGGGGGATGCATCAGGGCCAGTGGTGCCACCTTTAGTAAATACAGATGCACAGGTTGCACACCCCTATGGCCGGCCTATGATTGGCCTTTTCTGCATTTGCCTGGGCTGTCAATGTAATTTACTTTAATACTTCACCAGCTACTGTACACGTAACGTGCTGCCTGGGACAGTGAACTCTCCACTTGTGATCCATAAAAGAAGACAGAGCTACCCGATTGAAACAGTTGTACAATAAGTAATTTTAGGCTCGAATAGTAAAGACACAGGGGAAAATGTATCAACCTTTTAAGATTTCACTTACTGGTGCACGGACAGCCAAAGATGTAACAAATTTATTAAGAGGTGTGTGCTTCTTAATAAATTTGTTGCATCCTATTCCAATTTGTCTCGTAAAAATACTTCAGGATGAATGAACGCGTCTTAATAAAATGCCCCCCACTAGCTCTAACCTAACACTAAAATGTTGAATATAAAAAAAAAAATTATATTTCAGAAAGAAATTAACATAAAGGAGAATATGTGGAACTTTTGGTGCTATATTGATGTCACTATTTTTCTGTGAGAAGGCATATGCCAGAAGCGTTGTGTTCAACGCACATGTCGGCACTGCCCCATAGACTAATATAGGTTTGTGCGACGGACGTATATCCCGTTCGTCTGAATAAGCCCTTAACTTGTATGAAGCTCAAACTGGTGTTTACCAATACAACTTTATAAGAAAGTTTATTAACTGTATGGATTCATATTCTGTATGTACATGCCGAGTTTCTTCGTTTGGTTAATGAATACTAAAGTGTTTTGAAATAAACAGTTTTTACAAAAATTTTATAATCATTTAAAAAATAACTATTGGAATTATGCAACCAACTAATCTGTTTCTCATCTACAAGAACAAGGAAATATCTGTATTCGGTTTCTGAAATCACTAAAGAGGGAAACAGAAGCCTTTCAATACCTCCAGAAACAATGCTGGATGCTAGCCAGATAAGGCAATCTAAATCATCATAAATGGGTTTGGACCTCTAGCCTTGCATTTGAGCATTAAATGCACCTTTTTAAAGTGATGTAGAGCCAAGAAAAATATAGAGCATTGAAGTACTTTCAAATACTGACCAATGACAGGTCTTATACATCAACAGGATCAAAATCCAGGAAATAACCATGTAAGGTCAGCATTAGTCATGACATCTGTGGGAAGCAATGGGAACAGTAATAGGAAATGCTTCAGCTTAAACTGTTCCACAAAAACAAAGCTACTATGCAAGACGGAAAACTAAACACCTCCTCCACACAAGTAGGTCTGAAGTGGAGTATCACATAGATTTTCTTTTTTTGGCATTTGGACATCTGTCTTGCTGAAATAAGATAAAATTTAAGAATTGAAAAGCCAATAAACCTATAAATCTATCATAATAAAAAATAATACAAACACACCTTTGACAGTTTGTAAGGATTCCGCCTTCCCCCAACCTCCTGAGTTTAGATAAAATAACCAATATGAGAAGCCGTAAAAACCTCCTCCAACTCCAAATGACACCAAGGAAAACCACCTCTTTATAGCCATTGCAAACTAAAAAAGAGCCAAAAGCGTGTCTATTCCTTTTTTTTATATTTTAGTTTTTCTTAAAGAGGACCCGTCAGCTCCCCTGACATGTCTGTTTTAGTACATGCATTCCTCATAAAATAACAATTCTTGAGAATTGTTTTCTCTGTGTTCTAACATTCCTCTGTTATTCCAAGGAAAATTTATTATTACATTAAAGGGGTTGTCCACTACTGGACAACTGATGACCTATCCACTGACACCTGGACCCCGCACCAATCAGCTGCTCTGGCTGCCTGCGGGCACTGGATGTTATTGCACAGTATGCAATGTACGGATCTGGAAGCAGTTGGCTCCGTACACTGCATAGCGGCCGTGCTGCAGAACTGCAGCTCTGCTCCTATACACTTAAATAGGAGCAGAGCTGCAGTACTGCAGCTCGGCCACTATTCCGTGAATGGAGCCATCTGCTTCCGGCATGGACATCCGGTGCCCGGAGGCGGCCGGAGCAGCTGATCGGTGCGGGGTCCGGGTGATCATATACTGATGACCTATCCATTGGATAGGTCATCAGTTGTCCGGTAGTGAACAACCCCTTTAATAACTAGGCAATGGGTTGTGTCCCTAGCATTGATAGCAGTTCAGTAGGAAAAGTCAAAGAACGACTATTTACATTTAAACGGTTTTCTGGGACTTTGATATTGATAATCTTTCCCTAGGATAAGTCATCAATTTTAGATCGGTTGGGTTCTGACTCCTGGCACCCCACGAGCAGCGGATTGAAGGGACTGCAATGCACCGGTAGGAGATGTAGCCTCTTCATTTCTTTTCAGGCACAGCTCTGTACATTCGGGGATGGCTGTGCATGGTACTGCAGCTCAGGAATTTCTTTTAATTGAAATGCTCATTAGTAAAGGGGCAGATTTTTCAATGACTAGCTGGGCGTTGTGGATAGAAGTGTATGATGCTGACAAACACTTCTATTCACAATGCCCAGCTAGTAAAACAAGTAAACACGCCCAGATGTTACAAACACAATACACGCCCATTTATATACTAGAGAGAAAAAAAGGAGCTTAGAAGCCATGTATTAAAATATAACTTTATTAATACATAGTAACATACGTACAAAAATACTTAAAAAGGTACAAAATGGACAAGAGGACACCTTTAGCTCGAGAGAACCAAGAGTTGGATGTTACCCATGTGGTGACTGCATTGCTTGTCCTAACATCAGTAGAGCAAGTGACTTTGCAACCGCAGATGGAACACGAACTTTCAAAATTAAAGATTACATCTCATGTAGTACTACTCATGTAGTGTATTACGCACTCTGTGGGTGCCCTAAGATTTATGTAGGTTTGACCTCCAGACAGCTGAGGATACGCACTAGGGAGCATGTTCGTGATATCGTTGGAGCAAATGCAATCAGCGATCCTAAACAGCTTAAAACACTGCCAAAACATTTTAAACAATATCATGGTTGCAATCCAAATTCTCTCAAAATCCGCGGCATTGACCGTATACATTGTGGCATCAGGGGGGGTAATTTGAGGAAGGTCCTGACCCAAAAAGAATGCATGTGGATCGTCAAATTGGCATCCATGACACCCGGTGGCCTTAATGAACAACTTAATTTTGCACCGTTTCTCTAAAGTCCCTACCCCCATATGTTTTTAATTGAATTTTAATTTTGTGTCTTTTATTATGGTACATAGGTGTTTGATGCATCACTTGCCCTGACATCCTCCTCTCGATAAGAATATGAACCATTGAATTGGACCTCTTCGGAAATATTCACTGAAGATATATAGAGATATCCACTTGGAATATGTACCCCTTATGGGTTAATAGCCGACAACCATGTCCTCCTTTTGTACATTATTAACCTTTTAATACACTTTTCTGTCTTTGTCTATATTGTTGTATTAGGTTATATATACACTACAGAGATCACAGTATTTTCGATAATAATATTGAACCTTTTATTATAACTTGTGTGGTTCTATTAATAGTGCACTTTTTTTGTCTTTACATATCATTTATATTGGGAGATTTATTCTTCCTCGTATCCAATTCTGCAAGTCTATACTGCGGCATTGGCCATAAATATTTTGTTTTGTTTTTTTTCTCTTTTATGAGCCGTTGACCTTGTCAATTCATTCTTTTCTTATTGCACATATATTTTTGTATTTCACACTGATGACTTTTGTTTTTGTTTGTATATTTACATTCTTAGATGATTTTTAAACTGATCTTAAATCATGAGGATAATGTTATGTGTCGGCATATACTGTGGGCCATTGTTTACGCTTCATATTATTACTTACCTTTGTTGTCCCTTCTTGTTTCTTGTCCAATGAGGAGCGCTCCTCTTCTGTGCGTTTGCAGGTGTGTGGCTGGCCCCGTTCCCGCCTCCTATAGCGCACTGCGCATGTCTGGGATCCCTGTACGCGTCGGGGATCCTGGATGTGCGCTACGGCGCTGGGGGCTGGAAGTGGGGCCTGCCACACTTCCGGTTTCGGCAGGACACGTGCGCCGCAAAACTCCTGGCATCAACAAACATTCATGTCAGCTGATGCTTATCCTATTTAAAGCAGCAGCTTAGTAGACACTACAAACCCCTTGAGAAAGCATATTGCGAAACGCGCGTTGGGGTCCTGTGCACGGTTGTCAGACTCTCCTATTAACCACTAATGGGTAAGACTCTCCACAAACAGAGGGAAAGGGTGGCTGTATTTGTTTTTTGAACGATTTATTTATTATTAGCACGTTAGTATATCCTTGCATACCATTAAGTATTACTGACACTGTGTCATGATAACTAGTGCTTCTTACATTGTTACCACCCACACCTCATAGTCATCTCTTTGAATTTTCCCCATATGTTACAGGTAGTCTGTTACAACGTGCTCTCACTGGAATTGTAACAGTGTCCTCTTGTCCATTTTGTACCTTTTTAAGTATTTTTGTACGTATATTACTATGTATTAATAAAGTTATATTTTAATACATGGCTTCTAAGCTCCTTTTTTTCTCTCTAGTATATAAATGTATATAACAGGAGTGCCTTTATTGTTACTTAGGGAGAATGCTCTACTTTATAGCATCTAGCCCCTTGTTTGAATTTGCAGCAGGAGTTAATCTGTATATATAACATTGTATTCTGTGTTTCTCACAGCAAGCAGCTCCCAGCAAAACATGAACTTTAGAGCCCATGACGAATCATGGCTCATACAATTGGACCAAATATTTAATGAGGACTCTGGGTTGGTTCCAGTCAGTGGTGGTAGGGACAGTAGGGAGCTCAGTAATAAACTGAAGCTCCATTTAAATAAAAGAATTAGAATCTGGTGGAATAAGGCTTTCCTTGAGAAGTACATTTCTAGGGGTCTCATTCCCAGAGGATTGAGGATCCAAGTATTCCCGTCCTTCGATATAGAAAATGACGACTTAAAAAAAAAGTGGGAGGGCCTGGCTGATGTATGCTCCAAGGGTTTTATGGACCTCTTGGTTCAATCTAATTCAAACACATTGATTGAATTGGAAAACGATATAGATACTATTCAGGCCACTTTGAAAAAAGATTATCCCAATGAGATCCTAATTCAGATACAAGATGATCTAGATAAAGAATACTCTAAATGGGAGAGAGATATTTGTGCGACTAAGTCAGGGAAATTCCAAAGAGACTTACAAGATTATCAGTCCAATCAAGTGTATAGGTGGTGTATGAGGCGTGGCCGCTCTAGATCTAGATCCTTCTCCCATGCCAGATCCTCGTCAGTTTCATCCCGCACCACAGGCGAGGAAACTAATAGAATTAGGGACATTCATACTAATAACACCATTGGGACCAATCAGGGACCCTCGGGCTCCAGACGGTATTATGACCGATATGCAAAACATAAGAATCTACGAAACCATCAGCAGGATAAGAACTCAACTAACAAATTGGAGGTAATTAACCTATCCTCTCATGCCCTCTCTGATGCCCAATGTAAGGTCCTAAGCAGGGGTCTGACTTTTTCACCCACGAATTCTTTCGATTTTTTTACAGCGCTAAAGGATTTACATTTATTTTCGCGCAAGCTGGTTTTAAAAAAACTTCACAGTAGGAGTTCTGACAACTTAGTGATTGCCAGTGAGATGGAAAGAGAGGCCTTACAATTTCTTGAGGATCTTCTGCGTGAACAGACAGCTGAGGTAATGGGTTCTTTTCCAGTGTCAGTCCTACCTAGATCCGCAAGGTTTCCCCCCTTGTCTCTGTGTCCTCAAGTAGAAATTTTCACCAGATTAGTTATGGATGAGTTTAAGCAACTATCCACCACGAGAAGAGGTGACAACCTCACTATTACACAGAGGAAAGCACTGAGTGATTTGCAACTATTGGATGATGTTGTAATCAAACCAGCAGACAAGGGGGCGAACATCGTGGTCTGGCCAGCAGTCAAGTACGAAAAGGAAGCCCTAAGACAATTACGTGACAAACAGACTTATGTCAAATTAACACACAGTCCTCTGCATACTTTTTCCTCAGAACTAGCTAAAATTCTCAACAAAGCCTTGGATAAGGGACTTATTCCTAAGAAAATATATGAGGGACTTCTGATTGACGAACCCAAGATCCCCACGCTCTATTTCTTACCCAAGGTGCATAAGAATCTAGTGAACCCTCCAGGAGGTCCAATCGTGTCAGGTATGGGTGGTCTATGTGACCCAATTTGTAAATTTGTTGAATATTATTTAAAATCTCTGGTCACTGAGTTACCCTCATACGTTAGAGACACGACGGAAGTCCTGGGTAGGTTAGATGGAATCCAAATTGAATCAGATATGATACTAGTTACAGCAGATGTAGAGTCGTTATATACTTGTATACAACACTCTGATGGTTTGGAGGCGGTCCGCTTCTTCCTGGGGACCAGCAACCGGGATGGCGAAATGTGTGATTTAATTTTGGAATTGTTGCAATATATTTTGACTCACAATTTCTTTGCGTTTAAGGACCATTTCTATCTACAGACCAGGGGCACTGCCATGGGGGCGGCCTGCGCGCCATCCTATGCAAACCTGTTTCTCGGACTCTGGGAGAGGCAGGTTTTCCTTGGGGATGGCGCTCGGGCCGCTGAACTTGTGCAGTGCTGTCTTCGATATATTGATGACGTTCTTTTCATTTGGCAGGGGTCCGAGTGTGGTTTGGCGGAATTCATGCAGCAGTTGAATTCTAATTCTTCTAACATCAACTTGACCTACAAGTCACATAAACACCAAATAGATTTTCTGGATATTCAAATTTTTGCTGATCATGATGGATTTCTTCAGACTGACGTCTTTCGTAAATCCACATCAGTAAATTCACTGCTGCATGCTACGTCGTTTCACACTCATTCTACTGTCAAAGCCATCCCGGTTGGACAGTTTCTTAGGACGAAACGGATCTGCTCCATTGATACACTGTTTGAACAACAGTCTGATGAACTTAAAACCAGATTTGCGGATAGAGAGTATAGCACACGTCTTATTAAATCAGGGTACAATAGGGCTAGAAGAACGCCTCGCTGTAATTTACTGCGGACTAAAACTTATTCAACTAATGATAACAATGTCCGCTTTATCACAACCTATAATAATCAGTGGGATAAAATGAGGTCTATTCTTAGGCAACACTGGTCAATTTTAAGATCAGAACCAGCTCTAGCACAGTGTCTGCCTTTGAAACCTATGATGACAGCTAAGAGGAGCAAAAATCGTAAAGATTTTCTAACTAAAAGCCATTATGTACCTAAATATGTGAATCCCTTTAGCTCGAGAGAACCAAGAGTTGGATGTTACCCATGTGGTGACTGCATTGCTTGTCCTAACATCAGTAGAGCAAGTGATTTTGCAACCGCAGATGGAACACGAACTTTCAAAATTAAAGATTACATCTCATGTAGTACTACTCATGTAGTGTATTACGCACTCTGTGGGTGCCCTAAGATTTATGTAGGTTTGACCTCCAGACAGCTGAGGATACGCACTAGGGAGCATATTTGTGATATCGTTGGAGCAAATGCAATCAGCGATCCTAAACAGCTTAAAACACTGCCAAAACATTTTAAACAATATCATGGTTGCAATCCAAATTCTCTCAAAATCCGCGGAATTGACCGTATACATTGTGGCATCAGGGGGGGTAATTTGAGGAAGGTCCTGGCCCAAAAAGAATGCATGTGGTGTTAATCTGTATATATAATAATACACGCCCAGTTGGAAATAAGAGAAAACACGCCCAGTTGTCCATTAGAAAGGCTCATTTGCATAAATATAAAATTGCTCATAACTTGGCCAAAAATGATGGTTTTTTAAAAAAAACAAAAAAAACGTTACTGTTATCTACATTGCGGCGCCGATCCCATGCAATAGGAGATAGGGATTTGATAATCTGGTGACTGAGCCTCTTTAAGCATTTTGTTTAAAAATAAGCTATAATACAGTGTGATCTGTATGTAAATTACCAGAAAACAGTCCTGAGATGAGTCCAAAGGCTTCCTGCACATGCCCTATGCTCAGATGATGATGAGGCCAGTACACCTGGACTCATCTCAGGACTCTTCTCACCACACTGCAACACCCGGGATTGGAGATAACGCCGATCCCTGGTGTTTAACCCCCTAGATTCGGCGGTCTTTAGTTACCACAGCATTTAAGTCGTTAGAAAGACGAAGGCATCCCACTCCGACAGCCCATCACCCCCCTCCATGATGCAATCACAGGCTTCTGATGGTTATCATGGCAACCTACAGGCCACGTCCATAAAAGTTCAAACTGCTCTAATATAAAGTTATTTAACTAGCAAGGTAAATGCTGGGAAAAATAAAAAATAAATGCCAGAACTGCAGTATTTTGGTCACCTTCGCTCACAACAAAATGGAATAGAAAGTGATCAAAATAGTCATATGTACCCCAAAATGGTATCAATAAAAACTACAGATCGCATCGCAAAAAAACAAGCCCTAACACTGCTTAATCAACAAAAAAATGAATTAAAAAAAATATCGCGAATTATTTTTCCACTTGATCCTTTGTAAAAGTAGTAAAAAAAACAAACTATACAAATTTGGTATCACCGTGATTATATTGACCCGTAGAATACAGTTAAACAGCACGGTGAATGCCGTAAAAATAAAACCCAAGAAACTATGGAGGGATAGCTCCAATTTCACCCACAAATATGAATTTTTTACGTTTACCAGTACTTTCTATGGTACATTAAATGGTGTCATTGAAAACTATAACTTGTCCGCAAAGGACAAATACAGCTATGTTGATGAAACAATAAAAAAGTAATGGCTTTTGGAAGGCAAGTGTCACGATCACAGGGTATGTGGACCCACTAACTAGGCCGCTCCACAGTAGCGGAGAGGCAGCTGACCAGGTCACAGTCTATAGGAAAGTCTATAATAGTTAGTAACACTTGGGTACCTGAACTAGTCCAGACAGTGGCTGTGGCTTCAGCACGGATGGAGGTCGGTGCAGCAGGTAGCGCCAGACGTGGCGGGCAGTATCCGATGTGGCAGAAGACACTGGACGTGGCAGAAGATACTGGACGTGGCAGAAGACACTGGACATGACAGAAGACACTGGACGTGGCGACCACAGCAGGTGCAGTAGACACGACTCCGACACTAATAAGCACCGGAACAAGAACAGCACAGGTAACAGGGCAGAGGTAACGACTGGAACGGGAAACACTAAGGGACCATTTGCAAGACAGACTTGGGATAACTAACAACGCTCAGGCAAGGATCAGAAGGGCTGGGGCCTTCTTATAGACCAGGAAATCATGTGGTTGATGATGATGATTGTTTTACAGGTGCACGCACCCTATACGCACCCTACGAGACACAGCAGACCGGAGCGGAAGTGAGCGCTGGCGTCTCCTAGGAAGGAGATGGGGACCAGCGCTCACGGATCCATGGCTGCAGGCGTCGGGAGGTGAGTAAACCCGACGGTCCATGGCCATGGACGCTACAGTAAGTAGGAAAAAAAAATGAAAAAAACGAAAATTGGCTGTTTCTCCATGTAGTTAAGAGGGGCATGTTTAGAACGCTAAACGCCAGCAGTATAATTACATGCTGGTGGTTCAGTGGCCTACAATCTATTGACAGGTTCTATTTAAATGAGAACCTTCAGCCTGCCTGTAACCACCACTAGAGGGAGCTTAGGCGCTTACTGTAAACTGTTTATACAGTCAACTAAATAATAAGAGAGTATGCAGTTAGGTCGGCAGCTGTTGGGCAACCAGCACAGAATATTCAAACTATTTAACCCCTTAACGACCGCCAATACGCCTTTTCACGGCGCTCTGACACAAGCTCGGCACGGGTGTCCTGTGCCGGCTAAAGAGGGTGTCAGGCGGTCTAAAGTCAGCCGGACACCTGCACTAACGGGCGGAATTGATTTCAACATCGAGCTCACCCGTTTAACCCCTTAGATGCTCGCTATTAAGTGGTTTTGGATGGAGTGTGCTCCCTCTCTCACCCCATCGGCACCCTGCAATTGCAATCGCAGGGTGCCAATGGCTTCTATGGCAGCCGGGGGCTTAACAAAGGCACCCAGGTCTACCTGTAGTGGATGCCATGCCATTTCACTGACAGGCAATAATACGCTGCAATACAGAAGTATTGCAGTGTATTATAAAAGCGATCAGAAGATCTCATAGTGAAGTCCCCTAGTGGGACTAAAAATAAAGTTATCAAAAAGTTTAATAAAGTTAATAATAAATAAATAAAAATCCCAAATAAAAAAAATTAAGAACCCACTTTTTCCCTTATAAAATACTTTAATATGAAAA
This sequence comes from Rhinoderma darwinii, assembly GCF_050947455.1. Taxonomy (NCBI): domain Eukaryota; kingdom Metazoa; phylum Chordata; class Amphibia; order Anura; family Rhinodermatidae; genus Rhinoderma; species Rhinoderma darwinii. The sequence goes on from NC_134689.1 coordinate 273,064,787, forward strand.
CATTAAACATATTTGGTATCGCCGCATCCGTAACGACCCTACCTATAAAGCGATTACATTATTTAACCTGCACGGTTAACGCCGTAAAAAATAAAATAAAAAACAATGCTAGAATTGCTTTTTTCTGATCATCTGCCTTCAAAAAATGTTTATAAAAAGTGACCAAAAAGTTGCATGTACTCCAAATGTTGCATCGGCGTAAAAATAAAACAATTATGGCTCTTAAAACATGGCGACACAAAAACAAATATTTTTTAAAAAAAAAAGGGTTTTTACTGTGTAAAAGTAGTAAAACATACAACATCTATATCAATTTGGTATCGCAACAATTGTAATGACCCACTAAATAAAGTTATTATGTTAGTTATACCACACAGTAAACGGCGTAAATCTAAGACGCAAAAAAGAGTGACAAAATGTATGGATTTTTTACCATTACCCCCCCCTAAAAGTTAATAAATTATATGTACCCCGAAATGGTGCAATTAAAAAATACTACTTGTCCCACAAAAAACAAGACCTCATCAACACCTCAACAAGACCTCATCAACACCTCATCGGCACGAGACCTCATCAACACCTCATCGGCACAATATGGGGCACCGATGAGTTTCCATGGCAGCCAGGGGCCTAACAAAGGCCCCCAGGTCTGTCTTCAGCAACTGCTTATTAGGCCATGCCAGAGGCATAGCCTAATAGATTGCCTGCCAGTTTTACACTGACAGACAATAATACTTTAGTATTCTAATAATACCAAAGCATTATATAAGCGATCAGAAGATCGAAAAAGTGCAGTCCCCTAGTGGGACAAAAAAAAATTAAAAGTAAAACAGTTAAATTAAGTTTATGGAAAGAAAAAAAAAAATTACAGTAAGAAATAAAATAACACATACACATATATGGTATCGCCGCAATCGTAACGACAATAAAGTTAACACATTAATTAAACCGGCGTCTGAAAAAAAAAACGCAAAAACAACGGCAAAAAAATAAATAAAATAAAAGTTAATCAATAAGTTCCATGTACCAATGAAAACTACCCCTAGTCCCGCAAAAAAACAAGTCCACATATGGCTACATTCACGGAAAAATAAAAATTGACTAGGCAAACTAGGCAGGGCCCCTATCCTCTTAAGGTCCCCTGCCCGCGGCTGCTACGGGGCCCGCGACGCCCAGCCCATAACATTTAGGCCCCATAGCGTTGCTAGCACCGCAGGGGGTCCACGTGCTCGCGACAGCCACATTCACTAGTATCTGCGTCCTCAGGACACAGATACAAATGTATATTATAGGCTGCAGGTCAAGTTAGGCCTGCAGCCCATAAGGTGATGACGTCACTGCATCACGCTGGTCTGCGCATCCGTCCCGCCCGGAGGCTGTGCATCGCTCCGTCCGTCGCAGGAATGGGGCAAGGTAAGTACAATATTTTATTTTTTTGGGGGGGGGGGCTGTGTGGCAATATACAGGGGGGGATTGTTGTGTAGCACTATATACAAGGAGGGGGATGTAGCACTATATACAATGGGGGGCTCTGTGTGGTACTATATACAAGGAAGATAAACAAGGAAGGGGGGGCTGTGTGGCAATATACAGGGGGGGATTGCCATGTAGCAGTATATACAAGGGGTGCTGTGGGGCACTATATACAAGGGGAGAGCATTGTGGCACTATATATAAGAGGGGTTGTGTGGCACTACCTACTAAGGGCAGCTGTGTGGCATTATCTACTAAGGGGGGACTGTGGCGCTATCTACAGGGGACTGTATGCGGCGCTATGTACAGGGGGCACAAAGGGGACATTACTGCTGTGGGGGCCCAAAGAGGGCACGGTTACTGATGGGGCACTTTTATTGTGTCGAGCACTGAGGGATCATTATTACCATCTGGGGCACTGTATATTACGAGTTTGTTTAGAGGATGGGGTATAGGTGGGGAGGATGCTGGAAAAGCGAGAAACCAACATGTCTGTGTGTCAAATTCTGCAGAGACGAGTCGTGGCTAGAATAAGTCATCTCAGTGGTATGGGCCGGATGGAGAAAAAAATGGAAAGTGAACGACTCTAATCAGAGAAAATATCACCTGTGGGTAACTAGATATAAATGTGCTGTAATCACTTATATCGTCTGCAGAGCTCCTGTGTATAACTGGCATCTACTGCTATACGGTCACTACATGGTGATAATATTGGCTTTGTATATTGGTTTTTATTCAGTAACAGTATTATTCAGTCACTTTGTGGTTAGAATGCGGCGGTATTATTCAGTAACTGTATGAGGGTATTATTCAGTCACTATGTGGTTATCGCGTGGTGGTATTATTCAGTTACAGTATGGGGGTATTATTCAGTCACTATGTGGTTATGGTGTGTCGGTATTATGTGGACCTTATTGTAACGTCCTCAGCAATAGATCGCAAACTCCTCTTATCCTGTCGACGCCTTTCTTCCAGGAGATGCCAGCACATGTGGCCATCCTGGCCTGCGGTGACCACTAGGGTGCAAGCTCAGTCCCAGCCTTAAAGGGCCAGCGCAAACACATGTTTAGAATTGTCTAATCACCCTGGACTTTAGAAGGGCCCTGCCGCTTCACTCATTGCCTGAGCATTGTTGTGTTTACCTGTGTTATTCTTACAAATGGTACCTTAGTGTTTTCCAGTTCCCAGTGTTTCCATTCCTCCTACCTGTATCCTGTATCCTGTGCTACAATTGTTTCTGTGCCTTCGAGAGTTGGAGTCGTGTTGTGCCAACGATCACGTCTGCTATGTTACACCACGCCTGGTGTCTACTGCCAAGGTCCCATCCGAGCCTAACCATCGCTACTATCTGGACTACCACAGATACCCTTACTCGGACTATAGACTTTACCTGGTATACTGTGTGGCCAGCTGCTACGGCGGTTTGGCTCAGTGACACTTATATTGTCTTATTATTGGTAATATTGGTCTTATAATAGTGAGTTTTGTTCAGTAACAGTATGCAGGTAATATTTCATCTGGTATAGTGGTATGATTTAATAACTGTATATGTATATAGTTCATTTTTTTGTGTGAGAGGGGGGACATATGCTTTGGGTCTTGGAACACTCCTGGAGGTGCTAGAAATCAGTGATGCAGTTCTCTGCACACCCCTTTCTGAAATGACTGCATTATTGATACATTAAGGATGTGTTCACATCAGCTTTTGGCTTACGTTGATGTGCTCTGTCAGACCTTTCTGTCAAGGGGAACCCTCGAACACAAACCCAACAGAAACCACTGCACTATTGCTTTCGCCAAAAAAACAGAAACTTTACGCACCGGAGACAAATGTAAAACCATTTGCAACGGAAACATTACCATTGAAATCAATGGTAATGCAAACGTAAGCTATGGTTTCCGTTTGGTTTGTGTTCATGGGTTCCCCTGAGGAAAAAGGTCTGACGGAAGCCATCAATGGAACCCCAAAGCAGATGTGAACAGGCCCTAATTCAGCATTTGGGGCCCCACTTTTAACTTTGCCCAGGGCCACACTTTGTTTAAAACCAGCCCTGATGGTATCCATTCCTTAGAACAGGCATTTCTAGTTTTTTGTTTTTTTTCATATTCTGGGTGCAGGAACTGGCACCTGAAATTTGCATTGCCCATTCTTTAGTGTCCGGACTGAATTGTGATTCAGTTAAGGGGTTACAATACAGGTGTGGCCCATTTCTGGGCCCAGGACGAGCATTTTCAGTTTTTTTACCCTCTGTTCTGGGTGTTGGAAGAGACACATGAAAGTAGCAGTGCTAATTTCTGATTATCTGGATCAACTTTTGGCTAATAAAACTAATGAATTAGGAACAGCACAATAGCACCAAGTACAGGCTTTTTCAGTATATTCTGCCTGCGCTGGTTGTCAGAACCTGTACCTACCGTGGGTACCAGCTGTTTCTGCATGTCAGAACAGACACCTGGCACAATAGGAGAGCTATAACATAGTTGCGATGGAATGTATGACTTGTTTCAGCACTAAGGCTGGGTTCACACGACCTATTTTCAGACGTAATGGAGGCGTTTTACGCCTCGAATTACGTCTGAAAAAACGGCTCCAATACGTCGGCAAACATCTGCCCATTACTTTCCATGGGCTTTACGATGTACTGTGCCGACGACCTGTCATCTTACGCGTCGCTGTCAAAAGACGGCACGTAAAATTACAGCCTCGTCAAAAGAAGTGCAGGACACTTCTTTGGATGTTTTTGGAGCCGTTTTCTCAGACTCCAATGAAAACAGCTCCAAAAACGGCCGTAAAAAACGCTGCGAAAACGCAGCAAAAAACGCGAGTTGCTCAAAAAACATCTGAAAATGAGGGGCTGTTTTCCCTTGAAAACAGCTCCGTATTTTGAGACATTTTTGACTCTGCGTGTGAACATACCCTAAGGCAGCAAAAACTTCCCCTTTGGGCTATGGAACTGTGCAAACATAGAATTATAATTAAAGGGGTATTCCTAGAACTTATATTTATCACCTATCCACAGGATTGATCCCAATTAAATGGAGTGATAGTGTGCATGCTCGTCCTTCGCTCTATTCTAGCCCCTCCTCAGGGTTGCCGTGGGGAGGAACCCTCGTTCAAGTTACAGTCCCAGCGATCAGACACTTATCCTCTAATCTGTGGATAAGTGATAAATGTTGATTCTGTTTTTAACATTTTTCAAACTTTTTTAACCCCTTAACAACCGCCCACCGTCTTTTGACAGCAGGTGGTGCAAGTCCTTCGTCTACAGCGATGTCTTTTGGCGTCACTGTAGAAGAGGCTAATGGGCGATCCTGTGAGCACTCATTCACTAAGGGTATGTGCACACACAAACTCAAAAACGTCTGAAAATCAAGGGAAAACTGCTCCTAATTTTCAGCCGTTTTTTAATCAAAGTCACGTTTTTCGTGGCGTTTTTAACAGCCGTTTTTGGAGCTGTTTTTCTATAGAGTCTATGAAAAACATTGAAATTAATGGACAGATATTTGGAAGCGCTCTGCTTCCGATTTTTCAGCCATTTTTAGGGACGTTTACGGCCCGAAAAACGGCTGAAAACACTACGTGTGAACATACCCTTTTCAGGAGCTATAACTTACAGCTCCTGAACTTTTGGAGCAGGCTCCTGAATACAGCTGGGATCGTAAAACATTCCGACCCCAGCTGTTTAACCCTTTGATTGCCGCGGTCCATGACTGCAGCATGATGAAAGAGAACTCCACTCTTTGATGGCGCCACTGGAAACCTGATGACGCGATCAAAGACCGGGGGAATCCCTCTGCAGTCAGCCCTGAGGACCTAAAAAGGACCCCAGGGCTGTCTGTTCAGCTTGCCTGCTGTTAGGGCAAGGGCACTCTATGTGCTGCCCTAACAGCAGCCTGTGTCATAGTGACACAGTATAATGTATTAGCATATAAGTGTATGTTAACACATTATAAGTAAAAAAATAAAGGTGTAAATAAAGTTATCCCATAATGGGATTTTTTTTAAAAAGTACCAAAAAACTTAAATAAAAAATGTCCCAAAAAAAGTCATTATTTTGAATAAAATATATTTTATTGCCCATACATTACATAAAAGCAAAAAACCTACACATGTTAGGTATCTATAAGACCGTAATAACCTGAAGAATTAATTTAACATGAAACGTGAACGGGATAAAACCCCTGCAAAAATAACGACGCAGAGAGTTGCTTTTTCCTATACTCACACCGTAAAAATAAATGATATAACTTACACAGTGAATTTTTTCTACCCCCAAACTGCGAGAAAAAAAAATTATTCCGCATAAAACAAGGCCCCATACAGCCACGTCAATGAAAAAAAATTCTTATGGCAGAGAGGCAAAAACTGAAAAATGTAGCTGGTCATTAAAGGGGTTTTCCCATGCAGGACATTTATGACATATCCACAGAATATGTCATAAATGTCAGATAGATGCGGGTCCCACCTCTGGACACGCACCTGTCTCTAGAACAAGGGCCCCTAAAACCCCTTCTGGCTTTTTGTGCTCACACTGCCTCCCGGCCACTTCTTGACTTTATGGTCGAGAGTTACGGAAACAGTAACTCGCTGAGCTACGCTGTTTCCGTAAATCCCATATTAGTGAATGGCTGCTACTATTAAGTTCTATAGGAGTTACGGAAACAGCGTAGCTCAGCGAGTTACTGTTTCCGTAACTCCCGACCATAAAGTCAAGAAGTGGCCGGGAGGCAGCGTGAGCACAAAAAGCCAGAAGGGGTTTTAGGGGCCCTTGTTCTAGAGACAGGTGCGTGTCCAGAGGTGGGACCCGCATCTATCTGGATATGTCATAAATGTCCGTTATGGGAAAACCCCTTTAAGGCCTTTTTTGTGCCCAGCCATTAACGGGTTAAACAACTTTATTTATGTGAAATGGGAATGGATTATTATTATTAGTAGTAGTATTAATTTTATTATTTACACTTCTTTAAAGTAAACAGAAATATTATACCTATTATATGTTTTTTAAATGTAGCTACTGACAATAAATATGTAACTCATCCATTAACTATAGAAATTATTGTGAATATTTTATATTTATATTGTGGTTGTATAAATTGTTTTTTTCTGTGGAGCTGAAGTACAATCCAGCTGGTTACTATGATTCTAATAATGGACACTAGGGGGAGGTCTTTCCTTCCGGCTTCAGGAACTGTTCCTGAATTTACTGACTCCCATCCCATCCCCTTTGCCCAGCCACAATGCCCCAATGACAGCTGCAATGCCAATTATACCAGTCACAATGCCCTCTTAACAGCTACAAAGCTCTCATACCAGTCACAATGCCCCAAATTTCAGCCAACCTACTCTTCAAACTATGCCCTCCATAAACGTGACTAGATATCCTCTGCAGTCCTTCCTCTATTCTCCCTTCACATAACTAATAGCGCTTCAAAAACTACATTTCCCAAAACCCTTTGCCTTCCTCCTCTCCAGCTATCCAGTGTTATTCCCTGGGGTTGAGGTGACGCTCAGTCAGACAGCCGCTGATTGGCTGAAGTAAATCTTTGTTTGCCATTTATGGACAGGGATAGCCCGGACTGGTGCCTGGGTTTTCATTGTAAATCGCATGACTGAGGAGGAAAAAAAAAAAAAAAAAAAAAAAAAAAGCGCGTCCGCAGCTGTGTAACCTCAGCATCCACTGGGAGACGAGGCAGCAGGCAGAGCAGACAGGCGCTCTCTTCCAGGAACTCAGTGACGGCTGGTCTACCGTGCGGAGGGAGTTACACTCACACCCACTGCTGCGCTCTGCCTACCTGCATGGGGACAGTCCCTGCTGCCGTCCCGTATCTGCTGTAGGAGCCCTTCATGCCTGCTGGACTCAGGATACAGATTAGGAGGAGAGACCTGTAACCAGCTTCTTCCCCCACCACCAGCCTGCACAATGGTAAGTGTCTTCAGCGCCTTACAACTAGTGTTCTTACACCTCTACCTAGAATTTATGCCATTGTTTGCTATATTTATTAGATATACTTTTAAATTTTTCTTGTTATCTAGTTGTTAAAGGGGAATTCCACCTTACTGTATGTTAATACCTGGCAATATTGGCAGGGGTCCTACATGACTGATCCCTAAAACCATTGGGCCATGGAGCTCTGTAAGTTGCCTGAGCCTCTTTACTGCTGCTCCGAGTTCTAGCACCGATAGTAACCAGCGTTATATTAGTCTTATAATAGTGCGCCATTCACATCAACAATTGACCGGTAGCGATTCATTGCATAATATTATTCTATTTGTGATGGTTTCTGAATGACCGTTCCATTAATAATGAATGTCAGACTGTATCTGATGGAGCATAAAGTCATTGCTAGACGCAGTGCCCCATAGACCGAGTCAAAGTTCCCCCGTGATAGAGCCATCTATAAAGCTGCCTTAATAGTTCGCAAGGGCATTGCAAAGAGGGAGGTGGATGAAGCAGGTGCCCTCGGTGCCAGGGCGGGTGTCAGAAAAAACTGCCTTGGCCAGGGTATTTTGCTGCAGTGCTAGGGCAGCGACCTGAATCTTTGCTCCAGGTAAAGGAAACCCTAGCTATGGCTTTGGCAGTGCCAGTCGTGGTGGTGCCGGCCATAACACAACCAGCCACAGTACTCAATAAAACTTCCTGTCACATTGATGCCACACAAGTCGCAGTAGAAACGTATATCCTGAGAAACTTCTACTCTTGTACAGTGTTCTCGTGTGCTTTGTATGAGCCACGGTGTCCCTAATACTGTACACTGGGCTAGATCGTGTCCCACTCCACCCAGCTTATTCCTCACCTTCCAACTGTCCCATAAAGGAGGCATTGCTCTAGTCTGGAGGGATTACTTGGACCTGGCTGTAGTGTTTGGTCATTTCCCTGCTGAATGTATTTGCAGATGGTGCTGAACTTAATGCAGAAACAATTACAGGGGAAATGAATAAGAGCTGGAAATCTGAGTGATCACCTGCAGGACTCGGTGTACCCGGCTACTAGAGAGCAGTCCTGTGTGTTCCCTCCCAGTCACTAGGGTAACAAACTCCATAGGGACACACTTGTTTCTGACGTCATGGTTTCGATACTGCATCCGGGGTTCTAAAGGTAACCCATTGTAAAAATTCAAACCCTTTCTATTATAATTCTTCATGAGGGAGGCATTTCGACTCCCTTTTAAATACTTTTTAGCTATGAATGTATTTTCAATCTGATGCTGAGCAGCAAAAGAACCCTGTGGGTGACCAATGTAAATCCCCCCCCACATTAGGGCAAGGCATATGAATGTCATGGAGTGGGGGTTCCCTACTCAGGATCTCCCTCCACGGAGATCTGCTCTATAAGAGTACGATCACACGTAGCGGCATCCGCATGCGGCTAAAAACCTGCCCACTTGCGGTGGTAAATGACAGCACGATTTGTGCTGGTAAAACTTGGCAAAATCATGTAGGCATTGGGCAACGCAAGTGAGCAGGGCTTCCTCTGCATTCGGACAATGCTATGTGTGCAGCTCGAGCTCTTGTGAACCCAGGCCATCAATGTATTACATGGATGCCCATTCACATGCCAGTGCAGGGGAAGGGTCTGGCCAATAGCGATAACCTCCGATCGCCAGGGTTTGAGAAGCCGAACCTGCAGCAATCCGTGAGACGGCATACTGGCTTCCACTCAATAAGGGGATTGCTTCCATGAGACAGCCCCTATTAAGTAGAATGGCTGGTGATGCATAGTCATATACATCTTTCTGAAATGTAAATCTTTATATTAGCGGAAGATTTATCAGCAGTGGTGTAAGATGCATGCAAAATAAGGCACATGGCATGATCCGTTTAGCTGAACTCGCTAGGGATGGTAAACACGTTTGCTTATACTGCCTCATGACTGCTGTACATATGCACACATCTTGAATTAGTTTTGAACATTAATATGGCCCCTCTTAGGCACACCACTTATGTATAGACACTTCTCAAAACTTTTGAGATAGATGTAAAAAGTGTGTGAATGGCACCCCGAACCTTGCTCTGCATTGGGCATCTAATACATGGATCGTTGGCAGTAATCCTGGATTTCCAATAGAGCAGGCCTTCTTAACCCAAGGTCTGTTGACAATAGACTGCAGGGGTCACTTAGATGTTAGGCCTTTTTTTTTTTTTTTTTTTTTTTTTATTACCTGTAGCATAACTTTAGCATTTTCTTAAACTGTTGTACAGAATAGCAGAACTTGTCACTAATAGAAATCACAGGCATTTCCATATAACATAACAGTTATCTTGAAATGTCATTTACGTTTATGACTGCTGGAAAATTTAAAGCTATAGCACAAAAAAGGATAACCACCCCTGCGTTGGCGAAGTAATATAAGCAGAATATGAAAAGGCAGCGTTTTGATACCCCGGCAGTAAGTCTGGGCACATCAGTAGGTGGGATTTGGGAGGTATAAAGGTTTAATTCTGCATTTGGAAGGCAGGTTGGAGCCAGGCATGTGTATGTGGAGAGAAGGCTATCTTTGTATTTGTCCTGCCGGCCATACTGTTCGTGTTTACACTTTTTCCCACTTGGTGAGCTCACAAGGTGAATGGTTGCAGTGTCTTGGCAGAACACTGAGTTGGGTGTAAGCGTCTGTGGCTCCTTTTTGCTTACGTTCATTTCCTGACTGGCTTAGAACTGCTTTTGGGAAGGACAGAGTGCAGCAGTCATCGTGGGCTCTCATCACACACATGGAATTCAATCCTCATTTCTGGAGTCCAGACATAACTCACTTATGGTGTCAGTCGCAAGTATCGATAATGAAATATTTGGACTGAATTAGCATGTATTGTATTACTCATTACAACAGGGAAAGATGTTGGTTTTGACAGTGACATTGTTGTCACGTGTCCGGAGCGAAAGGTGTGTCACAATGATGACATGCCACAGGTGTGTTGCTGTCCCTAAGAGTGAGTCTGCACGCGTTCACACCCAGGAATATTTGTATGTACATCCGCTCTCTGAATATTTCAATAATGGTTTGTTATTGCACCAGCATATTAAATTCATGCAAATGAATCTATAATGGAGGTAAAGGTAATAATGCAGAAGCCTTAGTATTAGTAGGGAACCTATTACATGTGTAAGCTGAATCACTAATAACTATGATGACGCTCATCTAGACACTTAGAACTATTTCTTGCTTTATAAAATAAATATATATGTGTATGTATGTGTTTTCAATAGGGTTGCTAAGCATCCAGCACGGTTCTATATACACAGCCGCATCGAGTGAATGAGAAACTTTATTTTCTATGCACCTCATAACTTTATTCTTCCTGTATAAAAGTAAAATCCTGTGTCCAAAGCCCACTGTAAAACACAGCCGACTACCGTCACATGTGAATAAACACTCTAATCTAGTTGTTCAGTTTATTTTTAGATCTATGTGACTCTACGTTTTTGTTTTTTTAAGGTCTTGAATTCTAAAAAAAAAGTCCTGACTCCAAAATGAAAGGTGCCCATACATACAAATTTGATAATAGTTTCCTGGAACGGCCAATGTCTAGAAGGGTAGATTTCGACATGCCCGATCCTTTGTTCCTGTGAGATCAACCACTGTCAAAGGAGTCTTGCAGAGGCTTATTCTCCTCTTCCCATTGAAAACACTGAGCCGATTGTTCATGTATATGAAGGAGTCAGGAGGAAAAGATGTCGGCCGACCGCTGTCTGTGGTGTATGGGCAACTTAACTTTATTAAAACCCATATTCTAAATTCGTTTGATAGTGCTGATGTATCCAGGATTATGTAACTATGGTTACTAGGCAGGGAGGAATTGGAGGAGGGGGCGTGGGACATAATTTTTATTATTAGAGGGTAGGGGGCACTGGTGTAACTACCTAGGGGAGCTCTATTCTGACTACTGGGAAAGCTCATCCCTCGGTTGCAGTGAGGACCTGGCCGTACCATGTGCCCTTGCTTGCTCCTAAACCTGGCAAAGATTTGTCCAGGCCTGGCATAAGAACATTTCTGAGCTCACCATCTATCTATACATACATACTGCACATATGTGCATACATTAATACATAAAATATAATTATAAAGCAATTTCACTGTAGGGATTAGTAATTCTGAAACTGCAAAAACACGTGTGCATAGTAGTTTACTAGATGTAATTATTGGTCTCCTTAGCTACATAAGAAAGCTTGGAAAGGAAAGACGATGGAGCTCCCTTGAGAAATGACGTTATTGGCTGTAATACCCCTAGTTTTTACAAATGACTTTGTATTTTGTTTGTTTTTTTTCTTTAGATTTTTTTCTTTAATTTTCAGTACTAATTACAATGGGTGGAAGCTCACATGAACCGAGTCCTACGATTGTAGAAGGAAGGAAAGCTAATCTCCTGTTGTGACAAGACCCTGCGTTGTCACAGTGCAATAGACTGCAGGAATGGTGCTCCTAGGCCTAGCTTTTCACTTTTATATCTGGCATGTATCCTCATTGCCTCCGCTACATGATTTCTCCTTACATGGTGTTTTTTTATTTATATTTATTTTTTCTTCCTCCAAACTCCATTCTTGCACAGTTTCTTTACCTACATATATTTAGTGCTCAACAAAAGCAACAGCCACACTGTCTAACTTTAGTGCAATAGCTCTTAGAAATAAATAACTGTTTTGCTTTTGATTTTTCACTGTTCTGGTTGTTTGGTGCTGGACAAATCTAGCATCCTAATCCGCCATATGAAATATATTCTACAAATATCAGCTGAAACCGTTAATGGGAAGCTAGATTATTACTGTGATTTGTGTCTGTTGCCTTTCAGAGTAGCATACGTTACATTACGCTGTAAAAATAACATGCCCACAATGAGATTTACTGTACGGACTTACTGTGTACTTTATTTAGAAAGCGTCTTCCGCCAAAAGCGCAGTGTAGGAACAGTAAAAACATAATAAAGGTTCTGCCTGCTACAACTTAAAGTAGACTGAAGTCAAAGGGAGGAATTCATTAACCTTTTATATGCCCATTTTCTTGCAGAGAAAAGTCATAATTTTCGCTTGCGCTGCACTTTTGAAAAAAAGAGGGCAAGCTTAACGACCGGTGTCAGGGGCACTGTGGGCCAACAGAGCTAATATAATTCACACCGGTAAATGGTGTCAATTATAGTGAAAATCTACACTCGCTAGGGTTTCACTCTGGGGCGTACCAGAGTAGACCCCGTGCCAGGCCTCGGTCCTTGCCCTCCTGATTTGACTGCCCCCCACGGGTCAAAAAATAAGTTACATAAAAAATAGAAATGTATGCTTGCCTCACCTTCTCACCACAGGGTCCCCTCACTCTAACTGCAGGCCGCAGCTCATACAAAGTACTGATGCCGGGCAGCGATGTTGTATGTGGTGCACCACTCAGGACATGGAGTGCTGCGTCGAATATAAGCCCATGAGGCTGCTCACTTTTAGTATCTTGTATGATCAGAAGCTTGCAGTAAGAGTCTGAGGGGACATGTTGGGGAGAAGCAGAGTCGTGAGATGAAGCATACATATTTTTTATGTTCGTTCCGGAATGAAGTTGAGAAATGGGGTCGCGGTTTCACTCCTGGAGACCGTAATTGTTATGCCTCAATTGTAACGCACAGCCAGCCAAAAGATGCAACACATGTATTAATAAATATGTCACATTTTACTTTAGCAAACTTTTTAAGACTGGTGTATGAAAGTCCTTCATTTGGATCACACAGACAGTAGTATAGAATATTTCAATTATACTTTCGAATTTGCGAGCTTCAGTGTAAATGTCTCTGTACATTTGGGCTCTTATAGTTTATAGAGCAGGGATAGACTAACTACTGTGGACTTGAGGGCCATGTCAAGCATGAGCCAGTCTGACTTCTAGTGGCAAGGCAATAGTAGACCTCTAAAACCATTCCAAAAAATAGGTGGCTGCCTGGCCCGTGGGATTTGTCCAGCCCTGTTTTAGGTCCCATAAAATGTGCACAGATTTGGTCTGTGTTTGAAGAACAACAACATAGGTCTGACCATAGAGCATCAAGTTAAGGAATGAACTGTATTGATTGTAATAAAACATTAAGCCTATGGAGACATATATTTAACAGTCATGCAGTGACCAACTAGGATACTTGCTTACTACTAACTTGTTCAACATCCATCCTTCTTAAAAATTATGGAAGAAACCTTACAATAATAGCTAAAAATGAAGACCTGTATAGAGTATATTAAAAGGTCTGATTAGCTGATATAAGTGAGTTAATCAACTAGCCAATATATCAATAGTAAGTAGTAAATAATATGTGGCATAAATGATTGATTAACCTTTGCGAAGTACCCCAAAATGGTTCTATTAAAAAATATGACTTGTCCCACAAAAAAAACAAGCCAACATATGACTAAGGAGGCCTCATGCACACGGCCATGCCTGTAATCCCGGCCCGCGATTGCAATCCCGGCCGGCTGCCGACTCCCGCGGGCTGCATTTTCGTGCCGTGTTCTCATACAAAGTACAGGCGGGTTCCGTAATTGTGGTCCGCAATTACGGAGTTTTTTTCACGGTCGTGTGCATGAGGCCTTAATCTATTGAAAAATAAAGTTACGGCTTTCGGAATGCGTTGATGGGAAAAACAAAGATGCTTTGTCCTAAAAAAAAAACACAAAATAGGCTGTTCCTGAAGTGGTTGTTGGTGCAGATCCGTGTCGCACCTTTATTGCCCCATGTAAATATACCCTTCGCTGCAAAAGATCCAGCAGTTGAGATATGGCATACTGACTCTTAGAAGAGCAAAGTTGATAAACAGAAAAGTTCTTCAAGAGCAATGTTGTATGTATAAGAAACACTGTATTGTCTATGCTGCGGTATTTTATGTGCCTTTTATGGATGTGAAAGAACAATAAAGAAGTAGGACAGGAAATGTAGTCGTGCCTTTGAACTTCGAAGTTGGCAAATACTTTTCAGAACACTGGGCAGAAAGAAAAGCAAGCGGAGTACAGATAAAAATCAAGCCTAACCTTCCGCTTAAAGTACAAATGACCAGACTGGAGACCAAGTTCACTGAAAAGGACCGTTTAGAGTTGAAAAGACAAAAAGGGTGACGAGTGCTGTAATGTCAAGGTGGCTTTACATTTTATACCCTCCCTGTTTTTGCTATTCTAACAATGCAACACATAGATAACTCATTATTAAACCCGGGCCCAAGTGCCTTGTTACCCTCTAGTTATCAAATTATATTACAGCCCTCCTAGTACAGTTAGGATTGAAAATTTCATTTGTTTAAAGGGAGCAACGCGCGCCAAACGACAAGCTGACTTGTCGATCGGCGCACGTTTTAAAAGTGGTAAACATGGGTGATCTGTCCCTGTGTAAGACCACCTTAAAGGGGTTGTCCACTACCGGATGACCTATTCGTCGGATGTCGATGCACAGTATGTAATGTACAGAGCCGGAAGCAGTTGGCTCTGTACATTGCATAGCGGCCGTGCTGCTGAACTGCGGCTCTGCTCCTATTCATGACTATTCTGTGGCCGGAGCCATCGGTTTCCGGCATGTACGTCCGGTGCCCGGAGGCAGCTGATAGTTGTGGGGTCCAGGTGTCGGAGTCCCACGGATCATATACTGTCCGGTATTGGACAACCCCTTTAAAGCTATTGTCTTTGGTGATAACCATCTTTTTTGGTTTTGAGGTTTGTCATTGACGCAGTCATAGTTTCTGTGATGCATCACTGGTCACTTTCTTTTTCTTATAGCTTTAACTCTTCTAAAATGTAATTCACAAATAAAATGTGAGTCTCCTAAGGCTCAGTCTGAGCATATGATGCTTTAACTTCCTCAGTATATTAAAAGGTAACAATACTACGGTCCATAGAGTGGCAGAAGATGGAGATACACTTTTCATATGGTCACCAGAAATGTAAATCCACTTCATGGCACTTGATGTGATTTTTATATATTTTAATAAAACAGATTAAACCTTTTTCGGATGTATTCAGTCATTTAAAGAAAAATTGCGTTATGACCGCACTGTTTTTAAGGCTATGTTCACTTCTGCGTTAGTTTTTCCATTACTGTGTTCCAACATAGGAATAGAAAAATGAAGAAAAAGATGGGTTTGCTGGATCAGTCACGAGGACGCCAAATGCGCCCGGAAGAACCTATTGACTTTAATCGGTTCCATTGGGTCTCCGTTATTTCACTGGTATAAATAGTGCAGCATGCTGCACTCTTTTTTATTTAATTTTTTGCCACCATTTCTGAGGCTCCGACATAGATATGAATACAGCCTTGTAGACTCCGTTTTTTCAGAATTTTTTGACTAGTCGATCCTCTCATGAATTATTTTGTAAAATAAATTGGATACATTTTTTTTATTTTTTTTTTAAGGACCTTTTGATGTTTATCCTGGTATATCATCTAGGAAAAAGATAAAAATGTCACTACAAAATGTCTGTATATGCATGATTATTACAGAATGGGAGTAGGTATCTATTTTTCTGTAATGAGAAATTCATATGAAAATTTTATTTTGTCCATCCTTGATGCAATTATTTAGCGTTCGCTTAATGTAGCTAATGACCCGTGGTCTGTTAGTCAGCCCGCAGGGGAGGAATAATCGCACAATACAAAGCTATGCACAGGGGGTAATTGAAAGCTCTCCATGATAAATGTACTTTCTGTTTCCAGCTGAGTGTAACAAAGAAGTCAGATGAAAGTGATGCAGAATGTGTTTTCACTACAATTGTAATCCCCCCCCCAAAAAAAAAGCCTTTTTATTTTACTCTACAAGGAATGCTAAAACACAGACCCTGATGCTTTCTGCTCTGTACAGTTCAATCTTTGTTTTGGTATCACTCCCCTCACCTTAAAGTTTACAAAATTAGTTTCAGGTCGGATTCCATCGAGCCGACTGTCGGATAAATTTGTCGCAAATGGAAAGTGCCCTGAAAATTGATGTATAAATCTCTGAGGTCTTCTAGGTCAACCTCTGTCGAACTCTTTAATGCCAAAACCGCATTAGTAACGTCAAAGTGACTGCAACGTACTTACCAATGGGTAAACCAGAATTAAAATGATTGAAGACTTGTGAATGATGCGATGAAGATTGATTCACAAATGAATGTAAGAATTGTATAACTGCATCAGCACTACCTACAATGGCTGCCTGCTCCTGCCTCCTGCTCTTTTACACTGGACAATTATCGGGGAAACGATCGTTAATGGAACGCTCATTCCCAATAATTGCCCTTTGTAAACAGGGCAGCGATCAGCCGAATAACAAGCAAACGCTCGTTCATCCGCTGATTGCCTCGTTTTAAATGCATAAACTTTTCTCGTTGTTGGCAGCACATCTCCCTGTGTAAACAGGGAGACGTGCTGCCGACACGATAGAACTGTACGGGGATATGGGGACGAGCGATCGGAGTAACGAGTGCTCGTCCCCATACATAGATCCTTGTGAAAGGAGCAAACGAGCGCTGATCAACGCGCTATCTCGTTGATCGGCGCTCATTGCGCTGGTCAAAATTGTCCGGTGTAAAAGTACTTTAACACACGGACTCCTAGCTCTCTTTTTAAAATCTATCTCTCCAAGTTATTGTAAACCTGTCTATTCTCTTTTTCTCACTATGAGAGTCTCTGAGACTACTCCATTATCTATCTGTACTCTGTGTTTTTACTATCTCACTCTCTCTCCTATCTGAATTCTCAGCCACAAAGCAGCAGCATTTCCGGATTGGGCTGTATTATAGTGACTATGACTCATAGGACGGTCTTCAGTGACTCCCCTCTATACCACTTTATGATTGACTGTGCTAGGGGGAGGGCTGTCTGCAAGGCATTATGGGGAATCCTGATACATCATGTGATCCTTCTTTCTTCTGGTGATCTGTAAAATGTGGGCCGCCATTTTGAGGGATTAGTGCGGGACAAATTCTAAACGTTTCAGATTGGCTAAAATCTGAAACTTTTGGGAAATTCGTAACGTTCCATTAGTGTAGAATGGATTCACTCATCTCTACGTATGATGCATCCGTCAAGATCCCGTTTTTGTTTTTAAAAATATTTTTTCCACCGGATAGAATAGTGCACTCTGCTAGGCTTATCTGATGACAAAAAAAAACCTAAAGGGTTTGTCCGGTTTAGTAAACAAAATTTTGAAATGCTAGGGAAATCTGAGAAAGGTAGGTCCCTTGTTCAGGAACTTCATCTACTCGCTAAAGCAGAGAACCGCAACAAAAATGGTCTCCCGCTCCAGAGGACCGGTGTTTGTGCATTACATGCACAGCTCATTGATTTCAATGAGAGCTGGTTAATGCTTCATTTCCGCTATGGGGGCACTACAGAGAATTTGAACACTTGCTGCCAGGTTCCTTCTGGCATGCCACACACAACCTATGGACAGGTGGGGCACTAGTTTTAGATAACAGTAGCCATGTTTTTCTAATCCTGTATAAACTCGTTAAATCTGTGTTCACACTTTGCCTTTTATGAGGTCAGCACAGGTGTGAAGTCTGAAAACATAAACATCTCCTTCTGCCAGTGATGGCAAATATGTCAAGGTTACAAGTGCTTACAATAACTATGGCCTGGTTTAGTGGCTTTAGTGTCATTCATGACCATATCTGATAGGTCGTCACCTCTAGGTACAATACGAATTCTGAGTTTCCTGACTTGTTTGACTGGTAACCTTGCCTATTTAGAAAGCACAACCTAGAAGGTTATTATACTAATAGAACTCCATTGAAAATGTTTTGTTTTCATGCCCAATATTTTTTACATGGTATTTTGTGTGTAACCTCTACACATTCAGAGCCTCCATCACAAACTCTGTCTTATTTCATGGGAGGAATAGTGCTGGATGCAGCTCTATTCCTATCAAAACGATGGACATCACAACTGAACCCGGACAGATCTGACTGTGGATTCTGAACAGATTTAGATGCTGATTCTGTATTTAAGGCCGGATTCACACGAGTGTGTGCGTTTGCGTGCGAAAAGGTACATAACCGCTCCGTGTGTCAGCGAATGATACGTGGCTGCGTGATTTTCACGCAGCCGCCATCACTATGACACTGTTTGTAAACCGAAAAGCACGTGGTGCTTTTCTGTTTTCATTCATCGTTTTTACTGCTGTTGCGCGAATCACGCGTGTCACCCGTAAGTGCTTCTGTGTGCTGCACGTGATTTTCACGCACCCATTGACTTCAATGGGTGCGTGATGCGCGAAAAACGCACAAATATAGGACATGTCGTGAGTTTTACGCAGCGGACATACGCTGCGTGACACTCACGGACTGTCTAACGGCCCCATTGACTAACATACTAACATAGGTCTGTGCGTTGCACGGACGTATTATACGTTCGTCTGAATAAGCCCTAGATCTGACAGAATCTGCATCAATTCCGCTAGCAATGCATGTAAATAAGGTATTCAATGCACAGCGCTGACCTTTTTTTATATTATTCACTCGAATTCCGTGTGCCACAGATTAGCTTGATTAATCTTCAATAGAGCTAATCTGGCTGTAAATATGCAATTGAAATCTGAGTTCTGCGGATTTGCCTATTGCAAATCCTGACCAGTTGAACATACCCTAAAGGCCCTTTTACACCGACCAATAAGCGGCTCTTGTTTGCTCTTGTCACACGGAGCTATGGATGTGGACGAGCGGTCATTACTCAGATCTCTCCTCCCCATACATTATTATCATGTCGGCAGCGCGTCTCCTTGTTTACACCGGCCGATAAGCGGCTCTTGTTTGCTCTTGTCACACGGAGCTATGGATGGGGATGAGCGGTCATTACTCCGATCGCTCGTCACCATACATTATCATGTCGACAGCGCGTCTCCCTGATCACACAGGGAGATGTGCTGCTGACAACGATAATCTTTTACTTTTTTAAAACGATACGACCAGCAGATGATCGTTTGCTCGTTCATCTGCTCAACGCTGCCCTGTTCACAAAGGGCAATTATCAGCAACGAGCGTTATATTAACGCTAGCCCCCCCCCCGCCCCGATAATTGTCCTGTGTAAAAAAAAAATATAATACTAGATGTTCTTTAGATTTCTTATAAACAATGTCAAATTTCCACTCAGAGACCAAATGTACAACTTCTGCATTAGGTTGTTTTTACAAATTTATGCAGATCAGCAAAGCGATCTAAGGCCTTGTTCACACATAGCGTAATTTCTTCAGATTTTTGGTCCGGATTTGCGGATGGAAAATCCCCAGCAGAAATTAACCTGCAAGGCAGACTTTTAAATCCGTAGCATGTCCTTTTATGCTGCGAAATTGTTGCATATTTGTTGCAGACTTTCTCCATTGAGTTCAATGGGGAAGTGGAATTTCGCAAAAAAATATCAAAAACATTTCCACCTTAAAAAAAGGCCATACTTTCCCCTCCACTGACGTTCCCATAGTGACGCCTCTCTCCTTCCCCAGCTGGTGTTAGAGCTGCTGGAATCTTGGGATAACGTTTCATCCCATGTGATCGCTGCAGCCAATCATGGGAGACCAGGGTAGGGTGAGTATGGATTTTTTATTTTTATCCCCTTCTCTGGTGCCTGCAGAGGCAAATCTAGCCTAAAGTCCATACCTAATCAAACCTGCCTTGGTGGGGACTTTCTGCCAAAATTCGACTCTGTGTCTGGGTTGGAGTTGCTGCTGAGTTTCCCGCAGCAGAGTCAAATTTCTACCACAAAATCTGCTGTGTGACTGCACCCTAAGGCCTCCTACACATGACTGTACGACAGATTCCTATAATGGAGATTCAGCATAGTATGTCCATTAGGGAGAGTGTGCCGCTGTACTGGGTCTGTGCACATGGCATTTCTATGTGTATAAGTCCTCAATGGAAGAGCTCAGTGCAAAGTGCAGAATGTATAATGTGTTGTTAGTTTGTATGTATAATGTGTTGTGTTAGTTTGTGGTTCATTCACACTGCAGTGTATAACACGGTTTCTTATCCAGGAACTGACTGTTTTTGAATGCCTTATTTTGACGCCAATACAGGGCCTTGCTAAAGTATTGACCACATTTGTTTTTCCCCCCTGTTTCGTTGTATTACAACCTTGCATTAAGTGGATTTTTGGAGGTTTTGTACCATTTGATTTACACCACATGCCTACCACTTTGAAGCTGCAAAATCTTTTTTTGCTGTGACACAAACCGCATTTAAGACAAAAAAAAAACAGAACTTAAATGTGCATAAGTATTTAACCCCTCAGTCAATACTTTGTGGAGCCACCTTGTGCTGCTATTACAGATACAAGTCTCTTGGGGTATGTCTCGATTAGCTTAGACGCTGGGATTTTTTTCAAGGCAAAACTGCTCCAACTCTAAGTTAGATGGGTTGTGTTGGTATACAACAGTCTTCAGGTCATGCCACAGATTCTCACCTGGATTGAGGTCTGGTCTTTGACTAGGCCATTCCAAGACATTTATATGTTTCTCCTTAAACCACTCCAGTGTAGCTTTAGAAGTATGTTTAGGGTCATTGTCCCTCTGAAAGGTGATCCTCCGTCCCAGTCTTCAACCCCTGGTGGACTGAAACAAGGTTTTCCTGTAGAATCTGTGTTTACTGACCTTCATCTTTCCTTTAATCCAAACCAGTTTTCCAGTCCCTGACGATGAAAAGCTTCCCCACAACATGATGCTGCCACCGCCATGCTTCACTGTGGGAATGGTGTGCTTGGGGTGATGGGAAATGTAGGGTTTGCTTCACAAATAGCGTTGTCCATGAAGGCAAAAAAGTTAAATGTTTGTCTCCTCTGACCAGAGAACCTCCTTCCATGTGTTTCGGGAGTCTGCCATATGCTGTTTGTCAATCTCAAAATGTGTTTTCTTATGTTTTTCTTTAAGCAATAGCTTTTTTTGGACGTAAGGTGACGTCTGAGACTAATTGGTATGACCAGATCTTATTTAGAGGTTCCATAGCAAAGGGGTGAATACACCCACAACTTTTTTTTTTTTTTTTCTTAAACATAGTTTTTTTTTAAATTATATTATATATAATATAAAAAATAATAAAATATATATATATATATATATATATATATATATATATATATATATATGACGTCCACCATTCAGCAGCACCAGCTTTAAAAGTATAGATGGGTGCACGCCTTGGGAACCCGATCACCGTTCCTTATCCAATAAACATCCAATGATAGGCAGCACTCCAATGTCAAGGTGAAAAAATAGCTTTAACAGCCCTCGTGCGGCGTTTCGGCTCTGTGCAGTGAGCCATTCTCAAGCATGCTTGAGAAAGGCTCACTGCACAGAGCCGAAACGCCGCACAAGGGCTATTAAAGCTATTTTTTCACCTTGACATTGGAGTGCTGCCCATCATTGGATGATATATATACATTTCTTTTTTCATTCCACTATAACACTTTGGACTATTTTGTCAGGTCCGTTACATAAAATCAAATTGCAAATCCATTTTAATTCCAGGTTGTAATGTAACAAAACCAAAGGGGGGGGGGGGTGAATACTTTTGCACTTATGCTGAGACCACATGCCCACTTCAGTTTTTTTTCCTTCAGGGTGCTATCCGTTTTTGTCACTGATGGCACCCTGAACCCATTCATTTCATTGGGGCCATGCACACTTGCGTTGTTTTAACGGAACCGTGCGGCCGTTCCGTGAAAAGTAGGGCAGGTCTTACTCCTGCCTGTTTTTGACAGAACAGTCTCGGCCTTCTCATTGAATTTGTTCAGTGAAACAATGGACTGCACACAGAAGCCATCCGTGTGCAGCCAGTGTGTGACGGGACCGTCAATAATGGCCAATGTAAGTGTGCATGAGGCCTTATACAGTGCATGTTTGACCACCCTCTGACCTATATTAGAGGTTGCCAGTTTTTATCCTACTCTTATATAACACACCTTCCTGAATATTAATGGTAACCTATCCGGATGGCGAACAAAGAATTCACTGCGCAACCTGTAGTTCAGTCGTGTCATTCGGTTTCTTTGCGCTGTGCTTTTGTTTAATTTAGCTCCAGATATATTGTTTCCAGACGATACATGAACATTGGAGTTGTTCTATTTGATGTATTTTTAATGAATTTTCCGATCTAAAATATGTGTTACTGAACACACCAGACTTGTGAAGCCAATCTAAAAGCTGTCAGGAGAGCAGTAGCCGCCTGGCAACACTGTAACGTGCAATGAAAAATGTCGTGAAACACTATTTCAGCCTTCATGCCCTTCTGTTTTGATGTGATGCAACATACTATGCGAACTATAATGATGCCATGTTGAGTGAGTATCTTATATGGCATACCTGACCGGTTAACCCTTGAACTTGTTGTTACTTCTGGAACTTGTCATGGTGATGTAGGTATATATGCATGTGTGTGTGTGTCTGTTTTTATTCTTCAGCTCGAGCTATTTGATGGCTCTTAGGAACAAATTGTATCAGTATTGGTACATGTCAGATGCATGCAAATTTGTTTTTCTTACCATAATACCATATCATTGTTCTTCCAAAGAAAATGATATATTGTTTCTGTATAAATAGCAAAAAATAAAAAATTGCATGTTCGTGCACTGTTATTACTCCTTGAAGGAAAAAAAAAGATTCATCTTTTTTGAGTCACAGAAAAATTTGGTTTAACTAGATGTAGAATACTGTTCCTTTGCAGTCGCATGCATCTTGTGTGCCTCATTGCATTCCTATCACAGACATCACACATAAAAGGCCAGGGCTCCACTAAGGTTTTAAATATCGTGATCATAACACGATTGCGGTAGATCGTAGTGCAATATCATGCATGGTCGCTGCTAATGTTCACCTCTGGGGGGTGTTGCATGCTCGATCATGATTGCTTTAGGCATGGTCGGATATTTTTGCAATCCGTATGTGTTAACATAGTTTTGTCTAATCCCAGGGTAATTATGGATTGACATTTCTAACCTACACTTGTAAAGTGTCTTTTAGGCCTCCATACACATGACCGTAAGGGTTTTTTCTGTCTGCAAATACAGATCCGACGGTTCTGAATACACATCTGTAGCCGTTCGCAATTGCAGAAGGGCCCATAACTTCTATGGGAGAGTCCAAGCCGCAATTGCGGACAAGAATAGGACATGTTCTATGTTTTGCGGATCATTTCTATGGCACGGACACACATCAGTAAATATACGGAAAGGTGTAGAATTGAATGGGTCCACAATAATATCTGTAAATTTCATCTGTAATTACGTTCGAGTGCATGGGGCCTTTCTTTGGATAGCTCATGGACACACATGCGAACTTGCCCACGTTTAGCAATGTATTTGTAGAATATTACTCGAATAGTGTTTAATTTGCTGTGTGACATATTTACTAACCATTTGTGCACTGCATGAATAATCGCCATGGCTAATGCTTGGCCAGAATTTAGACCTATTTATGAAAGTCGCAAATGAGTAAAAAAAAATTGCATCTCTACTGCCCACAGATCCTGGCGCAGAAGAAAAGTGCCATGGTTTTATGCAGTGTGAAAGTTAATGGCAGTGATGTATGTTGTACCAGATCTATTGAAGAAGGAACAAGCCGTCATAAAATTGGTGCAACATACGTCAAAGTATTCTAGCTGCAACTTCGACATTGGCTTTAATTACTCCAATTTTGACAAATGTGGGCTAGCGAGTTTTATAGGAAGCCAATGACTTTACTGATGTGGCTTTAGGGGATGTAAATTCCTTATAAATTCTAAATGTGAACACAATAAAAAAAAGTTTATGCAAATGGTGCTACAGTCGAAATTTTACTGATCCATGAAAGATCATAATGCTTTCTGAATGTCCACACTTTTCATTCCAAAAAGGCTGTAAGGATCAGTGGTAAATGGAAATTGATATGGCTGCTTTCAACCTTCCCCTTCCATAACAACCCTTTTGCAGGTTTATGTGCAAATGGATGATAAAGTGGATACTTAGCCAAGTGCTGCTTGTGTGTTCAGTATATCAGTAACCTCAGCAGCCAGTATCTCTGTGGAAATGTCACGTGGCATTCATAGGCCACAAACAAGCGGCCAGCATTCACTATAGAATCCATTTACATAGGGAAGAATTCACCACCTGCTTCAGCATCTGAGCTACATGTGTAGAATAGATTTCCTGCTCCATACATTATATAAGCAGCAGCTGGACCTGCAGCCAGTGACTAGAAGCTCAGCTGTATGGTTTTATCATCTGCTAAAGAATATATACAGTACATGAACACTAGACCGCTTCTATTTGATGTATTAGTCATGAATTTTACTAACTAAAATGTGTATTCCTGAACAAGCCAGACCGGAGCTACATATCCGTGTCCTCCCAACAACACTGCATGGAGCAATGGACAAGGTCAACATTATATTGGTTTGTGGAGAGCTGATGGGATCGATATGATCAAATTCACATGCAGTTAGTCTCTATTGTGGCGATTTCGTTGGTTTGGCCTTGTAATAGATTGCTGTCTGAAACGTATGCCTAACCATACACTACTTTTCTATTATCTTTCTAGGTTTTTTTTTTTTTTTTTTATTACTTGCTATATGTATTTTTTATTTGGGAATCTTCAGATATTGATGCATTGAAAGCTGACCTTACTAGGCTTTATGGATGCTTCTTCCATTGTCCTGCTATTTCTGCTGGTCTAGCCAAGTTATTTTTAGGACACAACCAGGTTCTAAAAATAAGTGACGTCTCTGGACACAGCGGATTCCAGACTCGTGAATCTTTTATTGTTTTTACTTGTTTATTTCTGAGATGAATAAGAATATAAACAGCAGTGTGCACACAAATCTATATAGACCAGGGGTCTCAAACTCGGCCGGGTAAGTGGGCCGCATATAGAAAAAATGTGAAGTGGTCGGGCCGCATGAATTTCAAATTTGATACAATACAAAATTATTGTTAATCAATTAGTTATTTGAACTACTATAACACTACATTGCTATAATAATACCGCTAGGTTTAAAATTTCAGAGATTTCTCCACATGCTTATTTCGACAATCCAGCTTTCCAGTTTAAGTGTCACTAAATGCAGTCCGGCGGCTCAGTTAGCACACATGTCAAGATTGGGCAGCCATGCTGCCACAGCAGTGCCCTCTGTAGATGCTGCCACAGCAGTGCCCTCTGTAGATGCTGCCACAGCAGTGCCCTCTGTAGATGCTGCCACAGCAGTGCCCTCTGTAGATGCTGCCACAGCAGTGCCCTCTGTAGATGCTGCCACAGCAGTGCCCTCTGTAGATGCTGCCACAGCAGTGCCCTCTGTAGATGCTGCCACAGCAGTGCCCTCTGTAGATGCTGCCACAGCAGTGCCCCCCTGTAGATGCCGCCACAGCAGTGCCCCCCTGTAGATGCCGCCACAGCAGTGCCCCCCTGTAGATGCCGCCACAGCAGTGCCCCCCTGTAGATGCCGCCACAGCAGTGCCCCCCTGTAGATGCCGCCACAGCAGTGCCCCCCTGTAGATGCCGCCACAGCAGTGCCCCCCTGTAGATGCCGCCACAGCAGTGCCCCCTGTAGATGCCGCCACAGCAGTGCCCCCTGTAGATGCCGCCACAGCAGTGCCCCCTGTAGATGCCGCCACAGCAGTGCCCCCTGTAGATGCCGCCACAGCAGTGCCCCCTGTAGATGCCGCCACAGCAGTGCCCCCTGTAGATGCCGCCACAGCAGTGCCCCCTGTAGACAGGGACTCCTGCTCTGGGGAAACCCCTGACATCATTGTCGATGTATGGACAGCGATGTCAGAAGCTTCCCAAGAGTCCCGGAGAAGAGCCGATAATAGCGCTCTGCCCGGGACTCCGCTCTGGGGAAGACCCTAACACACTGTCCATAAATGGGCAGCGATGTCAGGGAATTCCACAGAGTCCCGAAGCAGAGCCGATACTAGCGCTCTGCCCCGGACTCCGCTCTGAGGAAGACCCTGACACACTGTCCATATGTTGACAGCGATGTCAGTGAATTCCACAGAGTCCCAGAGCAGAGCCTGTACTAGCGCTCTGCCTGGGACTCCGGCTCTGGGGAAGCCCCAGACATCGCTGTTCATATGTGGACAGCGATGTCTGGGAATTCCAGAGTCTCAGAGCAGAGCCGATACTAGCGGCTCTGTGTCCCGCGGGCCGCAGATGACAGCCCCAGGGGCCGCGTGCTTGAGACCCCTGATATAGACACTAATGTTGCTCCTATATTCAACGATGTAGCAGATGATGATGATGATGATGATAATTGGCCTTTTTGGCTGAAAGTGGTCTGACATGACTAATAATGCCATTGAAACTATTTTGGTCACTACGGTCTGGCACGTTGTTTAATTCACTCTCAAAATTACCTCTATTATCATGCAAAAGCTGCATTCAAATTCAAAGTGTGTAATGGGCCTTAGATGTATCACCCCAGCGTCTAGACTGTTAAGCTGCCCATAGAATTTAGCTTATTCGGCCAACATCTATACATCCGGACTCCACCATAAACATAGATGTATGGCTCTGCCTTAACCACATGTGTTTTTTTTTTTTAAAGGATAGAGAGAAATAAGCCGCTTCCAGACACTTCTGGGAGCAGGCTGTTCCCTGCAGTAAGAAAGGTTCGTCAACGTTACAAGGAAATCTGCCACTTCTAAACGTAGCCTAAGGCCGCGTTCCCACGTATGGTAAACACTGGCATTTCTGCAGTATCTACAGTAGCCGCAAAGTGGATAAGATTTAGGAAATCTCATGCCCACACAGCGGGAAAAAAACGCAGCGAAAATTTTCATCGACCAGCGGTGCGGAATTTAAATCCGCAGCATGTCCATTTATACTGCGTTTTTCGTTGCTTTTCTGTTGCAGGTTTTCCCTATTGAAATCAATGAGGATGCAAAAGCCACAACACAAAGCCATGTGTTGCGATTTTTTTGCGGTAGGATCGCTGCGACTTGGTAGCAAATCAGGAAAAAAAATCATACTTACGAAGAAACTCACTGCTTCATACTGCAGTTCGGCCTCCTGGGATGACATTTCATCACATGTGACCGCTGCAGCCTGTGATCACAGGCTGCAGCGGTCACATGGCCTGAAACGTCATCTTGGGAGGCCGGACTCTGCACAGAAGAGAGGGAAAGGGGTAAGTATAAAAGTTTTGGGGGTTTTTTCAGCACGGCTTTCCGCAGTGGAAATTTTGCCAGAAATCAAAATGTGGTGCGGTTTTACAGACAATGTGCTTCAGGTCCCTGGTCGGATACGCTGAGCAGTCTTTACGCAGCGTATCCAACCCGTGGGAACCCGGCTTAAGGGTATATTCACAGGCAGTGGTGCTCCAGAAATTCAGACCATTTCCACACCGCAAAAAGATGTGTAATTCTGCTGTGGTTTTCCCGCATCAGCAGTTGTGGATTCTTTTTAATTATTGTACATCTATTTGTCATTTTCAATAAAGTATTTTTCTATTCTCACATTTCTAGTCTATTGGCATCTTTTTCTTTAGGTTATATACATACATGTTTTTGATGCTTTGTGGGTACACTCCCCAGGATCTAGCTCACACTTGATTAGATGTTTGCTGACGGCTGCATTGTACTTTCCTTGGGCTGACCAGATCCATGCTGTGTCTTTCGGTTATATTGTGTTCTTAAATACAGAAATAATTGTGTATAAAACAGTGTCCAGAAAACTGCAATGAGGCCACATTTAAATGCACGTGGTTTTTGCTTCACTTATGATAGTTGATCGTCACAGATCCCATTAGAGAATAGATGGTGTTGCATGCAAATGTAATGGCTTTTGTTTCTGTATTCAAAGGTAACTAATCGTTCAAACTTCTGACATGTCATAGTGACACTTCTGAAGTTTTGATTTGTGGGGGTCCGAGCACTGAGACCCACACCAATCGCTAATAGGCTCTTTCCGGAAATCTATGTAGCGGTGGATGGCCACAATACAAAGTCTGAGCTCGTACACTGCTACATCGGCTTTCCGGAAAAAGCAGAACAGAAACTAAGCGACTGAGCGCTCACCCAAGTGCTTCTGCCGGGTTGTTTTAGCGATTGGTGGGGGAATCGGTGCTCGGACCCCCACCAATCAAAACTTATGACATATCACAATGTCATGTCAGAAGTTTGAACATTTAGTTGCCCTTTAAATTCTTCTGTTCTATGGGGAGCAAACAAGGCAATAGGTAATTTTTATACTTTGTCTTGTAGTTTTGTTTTAAGAAATAAAACTGAGCATAAATGTCTACTCTGATTCTAGACTAAAAGTCAAAGGAGTGAACCAGTTCCTCTTGCATATGGCTAGTGGACATTCACACCAATGTTTTGCGAAAAATCTTGCATGTTGTTTCTTAGCCATGGACAACATAGTGTTGGCTTTTTAGCAAACCTTGCACCATAAACTACAACTGCATTAGAGACCATGCAGTTTTCTTGTAAAGGAGGTCTAACGCCGGGTTCCCCTGGGACGGATACACTTCGTAAAAACCATGCAGCGTATCCAACCTGGAACCCGCACTACATACCATGCAAAAAAATCACACTGCAAGCTTTTCCCCTCCCTCCTCTGACGTTCGCTCCAGCCATCCCTTGATGACGTTGCACGCCATGTGACGCTGTAGCCTGTCATTGACTGCAGTGGTCACATGGGATGCATCGTCATCCCAGGAGGCCGGACTGCAGGAAGGAGTGCGTTCTGAGTAAGTATGTATACGCCGCAAAAGTGGCAACACTTGGCTTTCTGTTGTGAGTTTTGCATCCCATTGAATTCAATAGGGAAAACCCGTAACAGGAAATCAACAAAAACGCAGCATAAATTGACATGCTGTGGAATTAAATTCTGCACCGCAGATCAATTTATTAGCGTTTACGCTGTGGTTATTTTCCGCAGCGTGGGCATGAGATTTTCTAATTCTCATTCACGTTGCTGCTACTGTAAATGCTGCGGAATTTCCACACAGAATTCCGTTGCGTAAATCCTGCAGCGTTTATGCTATGTGGGAACCCGGCCTTAGGGTACATCTAAACCGAATAGAAAATTCATCCAAATATCCACCAGCAAATTTAGGTTGCCCTGCAGGTATTTTATTATTTTACATTAAGGGTATGTTGATACGCAAACACAAAAAACGTCTTAAAAAAAACGGTTTCAAGGGAAAACCGCTCCTGATTTTCAGACGTTTTTTACGGCCATTTTTGGAGCGGTTTTCAATAGTCTATGAAAAGCGGCTCCAAAAAGTGACTTGCAGTTATTTTTCACGGCCGATTTTCAAAACGGTCGCGTAACAAAACGGCCCTTCGTAACAGAACGCAGTCTTTCCCATTTAAATCAATGGACAGATGTTTTCAGGCGTTCTGCTTCTGATTTTTCGGGCATTTACGGCCCATAAAATGGCCGAAAATAGGCCATATGAATATACCCTAAGGTGTCTTCAAATGAGATTTTCTTTGTAAAGGGTTTTGACTGCTTTACAAAACCCATTTTTGCATACCACGTTTGGCATTCTAAGTTAACACAGGGAGTATTAGGGCTCGTCCACATGCTCCGGAATTGCTGTGTTTTTTTCCGGCCGGAAAAAACGCAGCAGAATATAGTAGCAGCATAGTGGATGAGATTTAACAAATTTCATCCGCATGTTAAGGTAAGACTTCGAAATTGACCTGCGGTGCGTATTTTTCGGACTGCAGCATGTCCATTCCTCCTACGGAAAGTGTGCAGAATTGCTGCGTCTTTTCAGTGGAGACGTCTCCATCTCCTAACGTTGGGAAAAACGCAGCAATTTCTGCACCATTTTCTTCCGTAAAAACCACAGGAAATGGTGCGTTTTTGCCACTGCGGAGAAAGCCTTTGATTTTCAACGGAATTGCTGCAGTCATTTTCTGCAGCGTGTGCGTGTGTGCGTGCACAAGCCCTTAGACTGAGCAGAGAGTGGTTGCAAAGTGTTTCTTTATGGAGGATCCATCATGTCTGTACATTATATGGACAGCCCATTGATTTAAAATGTGCACAATCTAATGCTCAATTTCCCCTTTGGTGGCACTACAGGGAAATTGAATGCCATGGGACACCCAGTGATCTAACAAAAAGATTGTAAAGAGTGCACAAGTGGTTTTTCTCTCACTACTAAATAGCAAAACGAATACTTTAGAACCCTCACCCAGAAAGCAAACTCATTTTGTTGAAACATAAGCTAATGCAGCTGTGCACAACAGATTCTGTATAAGATAATTGATTAACTTAATTTTAATACTGAAAAACAGATTTATTATTTTTCTAAACGCACACGTATGGTTATAAGTTTGCTGTAAATACAGTTCATGTAGCAGAGGAAATGCGAGATGCCAGCATGGCACAATGTCAAAATCAAATTTTTACTAAAATGTTTGTCATATATCCCTCTTTGATTCTAAACCCATGGACTTTAGTGAATGTGTGTACTCCTGTGCTGTGTGCCCAGGGGCGTCTTTCGCAACCTCTTTTTCGACCGGTCACACCTAATGATATTACAGGTGACACACCAGTATTTACAACCTAATGTAATTTAAATAAGTATTACTTACTTTTTTCCTAAACACTAATTTAGTTTCAGCTATAACCCTCCTCTTCCTTACATGTCAAGTTTTTCGGTTATTTATATCCACCTAAGGGAGGTGTAGGTTTCTACTAACTTTGATGGCCGACAAGCAAGTCTTCCTCACTTTGACGTACACTGCTTTCTTACTGCTATATGATAAATAGTATATCTGTAAGTCAAAATCTTTGCTTTTAAAGATTGACCTGTGGTTTTTAGAGTAGAATCTTACATATATTTTCGAAAGTTGGTTTCGTTTTCATTGGTTTAAAAATCAGTGACTAGCTATTTTTGATTGGACACGCGTTCCCCAGGTAACGGATTGCACTGACAGGCTCCGCCCCCTATTGATGACGTGGTAGCCCATAATTGGCTGCAACGTACATCATTCGATGACTTCTGGGGCCTGCAGTAAGGACTAATCCCTATCCCTGGTCATTTCTAATCAAGCACCACAGTAATACCGCACAGCGAATGTCCGTGACATCTGTATAACGTGTTCTTATATAAAACAGAGCTGCCGCAGAACCTCGTATTCAGATGTCCAGAACTGTAGCTGTCCCATTCATATGTCGCAAAACACCACGACCGCTACGTCTGACTAATCCCGTCCGTGATGAGACCTTCATGATTTTTAGCTACAAAAACAAAACTCATTGAATTTGTACCTGACACCTTTGTTCCCAGGCTCTGCCCTCCATCATTGTGTGCAGCCGCCTCAGCTCCGTCCTGCAGCCGCTTCTCGTGCGAGCCAAATGTATCACGTGACCTCCCCAGTTTCCCGCGCTGTCGCGTCCTCACAGGAAGCTGGTGAGCGGCCGCCGCCTCCGTTTTGGGGTCACATTATGTGGGGAGTTTTAGGTACAGCGGGGGGCTCCGCGTCTAACTCCACTGCCGGTGAACGTCCTATCACTACAGGATGCGGTCTGGACGGTGAATCCCGGAGGAAAGGATTACTAGGGGGAGTAGTGGTTACCCCGAGTGCAGTAGTCCTCTATGTATCCTCTCACTGAGGGCATGCTGAGGGTTGTAGTACCTCCTCAGGTGCAGAGCTGCTCATCTATTAAATAGACACGACGTCTGTATCGTGTGAAACTACAACTCACAGCATGTGGCCGCACCACCCGTAGAGACCAGAAATACAGTGACCGGACTGCAAAAACTCATTTTGTTAAGCATGAAAAAAAAATAATAAAAAAAAAAATATATATAGCAAACAAGAAGGCAGCAGCACTCACATAAGGATAATCGACCAGGTGCCAGGTAAAACGTCCCGATCCTCGGACGTATAATCATATACAGAAGAAGAAAATTTGCAGCACTCCAACATGAAAAAAGTGGTGGTTTATTCAATCCAAAACAGCAACGTTTCAATCCTACAATAGGATCTTTATCAAGCCTCAGGCTTGATAAAGATCCTATTGTAGGATTGAAACGTTGCTGTTTTGGATTGAATAAACCACCACTTTTTTCATGTTGGAGTGCTGCAAATTTTCTTCTTCTGTGTGTGTATATATATATATATATATATATATATATATATATTGATGACGTATATAACATAAGTGAAAAATAGATAGATATAATATATACATAAAATACCTGCAACTGGTGTATAATGATACATAACTGGAATATAAAACCAAATGAGCATGCATCAGAAGTCCCCCCCCTCATCCCCCACTTCGTAGTTTAGTCTATGACTACTGGCTTAGGACTTTTATTTCCTAAAGGGAATAAAAAAAATGTGATCATGTGGTCATAGTGTTAAGGATATTTAATGGTTCTTCCAATAACATTGGGTACGGTGTCCCCAGTATTCCACCCGTACCTACGAACCCGTTTTCTCTGCACTAATCGGCAGCCCCTTCTCTCTTTCCAGCACTGATAGAGAAGGGGCAGCCCTTTCGGGCAGTTTCCACAGCGATTGAAAGTAAAAATTTCATACGTACCGTTGTCTTGGTGACACGTCCCTCTTGACATCCAGTCCGACCTCCCTGGATGACGTGGCAGTGCATGTGACCGTTGCACCCTGTGATTAGCTGCAGCGGTCACATGGGATGAAACGTCATCCCAGGAGGCCGGACTGGAGGAAGAAGCAGGTAAGTTAACTTTTAATACTCTCATTATTATGCGGGTCGTGTTCCCATCTAAAGTATGGGAGCACGGTCCGTAAAAAGCAAAAACAGGACATGTCCTATCTTTTGCGGAGCCTTTCTACGGCACGGACACCTTCCTGTAAATATACAGGAAGATGTCCATAGGCAATAGAAGTGAATGGGTCCGTAATTACAGACGAAATCTACGGTTGTTTGCATGGGGCCTTACAACATATAATTGGGTATTTAAATAGTGAGCTTTTACTCTATCTATACCGTAAGTCAACCTCCTGAGCAACGCCGGGTATAAAAGCTATTCTTGATTCTGGGAAAATCCTGTTTTTTACATTTAAAGAAAGCTGATCTTTAGTTACATATATTAGTGAATGTAAAAATGATCATGTACATATGTGAAAATTATCCATATTGACTTTCTTTACAATATTATACTTGAATTCTTTCTTAATTTCCATTTTAGTACAATGTGATATTCACAATGACAGTTTGTGGTCTCAATGCGGGCCTGTACAAACCTTAGCCAGGTCTAAGAACTGGTTCCAAAAGTTAGGTGTCAACAATGACAAGCCGTAGGGCTGGGTCCACATGCCTAGTTGAGGAGCAATTGCTGCCGCTTCCCCCTTAAGGGTGTGTGTGCACACACAACAAAAATAGTCTGAAAATACGAAGCTGTTTTCAAGGCAAAACAGCTCCTGATTTTCAGAAGTTTTTTTTATTCAGTCGCGTTATTTGCAGCGTTTTTAACGGCCGTTTTTTAGCTGTTTGTGTATAGCGTCTATGAAAAACTGCTCCAACAATGTCCCAAGAAGTGACCTGCACTTTATCATGGCCATAAAAAAACGGCCTGTAGGAACAGAACGTTTTTCCCATTGAAATCTATGGGCAGATGTTTGGAGGCGTTCTGTTCCTATTTTTCTGCTGTTTACGGCCCAAAAAATATCAGAAAATAAGCCGTGTGAAGATACCCTAAAGGGGTTTTACGATCAGGGACATTTATGACACATTCGCAGCATATGCCATAAATGTCAGATAGATGCGGTCCCACCTCTGGGACCGGCACCTATCTCCAGAATGGGGCCCCCCTAAACCCCGTTCTACCGCTCTGTGTTTTGGCTGACTCATGTGATTCCCGACCGTGAAGAAGAAAACGGCGTAGCTTGCTGTGCTACGCTGTTTCTGTAAGTCCAATAGAACTGAATAGTAGTTACGGAAACAGCGTAGCTCAGCGAGCTACGCTGTTTTCTTCACGGTCTGGAATCGCACGCTTTAGCTGCAACACAGAGCACTATTATGGGGTTTTTGGGGGCCCCGTTCTAGAGATAGGTGCTGGTCCCAGAGGTGGGACCCACATCTAGCTGACTTTTATGGCATATCCTGTGGATATGTCATAAATGTCCCTGATGGGGAAAACCCCTTGAAGCAAATCTTGTCTCCCACATTCTACTCTGAGGCCCAGCAGGTGCCCTCTTTCCTACCTCAGTGGAAGTCACAGCAGCAGTTCCCACCACTTAGGTAGTAGTCTTGACAGGCCACCTCCTTTCCTCAGTAGACATATGACCTGGACATGTGTCCAGTTGTGGCTAACTGGTTCTTAATTAAAGCCTTAAAATATAAAGTAGGGTTTAGGTTCAACAGTGATGTGAAAGACTGATATCAAATTTTAGGAAGCATTTGGTTGCATTTATTGCTGATAAATATTGTGCAGCAAGTTACTAGGTATAAGGCCCCATGCACACGACCGTAAAATCGCCCGTAATTACGGGCCTATTCATTTCTATGGCCGATGGACACCTTCCCGTATGTCTAAGAGAGGGTGTCCGTGCCGTAGAAACCTGGCGAAAAAAATAGGACATGTCCTATTTTTTTCAGTTTACGGACCGTGCTCCTATATTTTATAATGGGAGCACGGCTCATAAAAACGTCCGGCTGTCCGCGCCCGTAATTACCGATCGTAATTACAGGCCCTGTTGTGTGCATGAAGCCTAAGCAGGCAATCATGCTCACACTGATATTGGTGTTGGATAACGTTAATCCCCTAAAGAAATACGACTATTTACTGTGTTGTATGTTTAGTTAGCTTCTTTTATATATAAGTTTGAAATTTTACAGTTTTCACACTGTCCACTGAGACTCACAATAGACAGACTAAATTATTATCACTAGCAGATTACAATGAAAGGTCTCCCCTCCCCCTCCCTGTACATTGACCTCTGCACAGGTCACAGTGCATGCCCACAAAACGCTCCCATAAAAGTCTGCAGATTTTCTAACTGGTTTCTTATGTTCATGTAGCTGCTGTAAACCAAATCTCTGAACTGCTGTTCGCAGCTATATCAAGATTGCTTCCCCCATTAACATGTACAGAAAATTAAAACCTATACATGCAGAAAACAAAAACAGATTTAAAAAAAAAACTATTTCAACCACTATATTGTAATTTACTGAAGAAAACAAAAAAAGTACGGTAGATATATTCCCTTTAAGAAAACCGAAACCATTAATGGTCACTCCCATGTAATAATAAAAAGAGCAAATACTTTTTTTTTTTTTTTTTATACTCCGTGGCGACATCCAATATACTATTACATTAGATGTATGCCATCACAATACGGTGCCTGCTCAAGATCTGAGCACCCACCATAAGCGACGGATTCCGGCTTTTCTAAACAGCTGACACCGTGGTCGTCCGATCGATTTCCGTGGCAGCAAGGGGCCTATTGAAGGCCTCCAGGTGTGTGCGTGTGTAAAAACAAAACCATATAAACCTTTTCACAAACATATATGTAAGTAATAAAGCGTAAATAAAATTTGTATTGCCACATCCGTAAAAGTCTGAACTAGTAAAATATCACTTTGTTTAACCTGCCGGATGAACAGTGTAGGGAAAAAATTCACAATGCAAACATTGCCTTTATTTTTTGGGGTCTCCTTGCTTCCCCAAAAAATTTTTAAGAGAAAGTGATCAAAAAGTCTTATGCACCCCAAAAAAGTACCAATAAAAACTACATCTCGCCCCGCAAAAAGTTAACCTTTTGACGAACAAATAAAGTTATAACTCTCAGAATGTGGTGACCCAAAACAAATTTTTTTTTGAACACATTTTTTTCTTTGGAAAAGTAGTGAAACCTAAAGAAACGATATAAATTTGACATCGCCGGAATCATATTGACTTTCAGAATAAAGTTAACATGTAGTTTTTACCACACTGTGAACGCCATAATAATTTTTTTTCCAACTCCGCCATACGAGGATTTTTTTTTTTTTTTTCGGTTTCATATTACACACGAAGGGTATGTTCACACAGGGCGGATAAGCTGCGTAAAAGCACACCGCGTATCCCTGGTCGCCGGGATTTCCAGACTGAAAACCGCACCAAATTGTGTTGCAGTTTTTTGCCCGTAATGCTTGTTGCGTAAATCCTGCACTAAAAATAAATAGGTACTTACCATGGAGATGCGTCCCTCTGATGTTATGCAGCCCTGGGATGATATTTCATTCTCGCAGAATTCTAGGTAAGAATACGTTTTTTTTGTTCCCTGAGTTGCGATTTTTTTAAAATTTATTTATTTATTTTTCCCAGCTTTTCCGCCGAACTCACCGCAACATCTGCTATTTTCTGTGGGTTTTATTTGCCTATTGAATTCAATGGGGAAAGCCACAACAGGAAAGCACCGATTCCGCAAATACAATCAACATGCTGCAAATTAAAAAAAAAAAAAAGGGCACTGAAGGTTCATTTCTGAGCATTTTTCCGCTTATTTACGCAGCGTGTGGATGAGATTTGTTCAAATCTCATCCACTCTGCTACTACTGTGTTATGCTGCGGATTTTCTGCAACAAAACCCGTTGCGGAAAGTCCACAGTGTTTACCCTATGTGTAAACTTCTCCTAAATGGAGCCAATAAAAACTACAGTTTTTACTGCAAGAAAACAAGCCCTCATATAGTTATATTGATCTGAAAATGTGACGCTGGAAAAATGAAAATAAAATTTGGCGGTGTCCCCAAGGGGTTAAAGCAATGTTTTAGTCCTGGGAATATGAGCAGTCTTTCTAATAACCAGTTCTAACAAGTATTTCTAAAGCGAAGATTTCCGATATTTTGGAATAAAATTCTTACTGAATTCAGAATTTCTCTTCCAGTAGCATTCACCATAGCCGTGACCCCTGCCAGAAATCAGAATACTTGGGTAGCTAAGTCCACATGGTTCACATTAGTCGAACCGTTTTTTTTTTTTTCTCTCATACTTTGTTCGCCAAGGTAAATACAGGGAAAATATGTTAGCTACGTGGTTACAGCATGAGAAGCCCAATGACTCTTGCAAGCTTAAATGGGACTGTTTTTTAAGGCATCATTCCCTTAAGCAAATTCTGCAGATCAAAGTAACTTGAAGCGCTTGGGAATACAATGTGTACAATGGTTGACAGTGAAAAAACTATTTATACATATACAAAAAATAAAATGTTTTTTTTTAAGAAAAACAATAATTCTAGATAATTGCAGCTGAAGAAATGCCATCAGCCCTTTCAATTTGAGGAATAAATAAATTGACTGACATTCTATACAATACAGCATGCAAACTCATTAGGAATTGAGATGCTTGACTTTGACGCTGGTGACGCTCATATTGGATCCCATGAGTTTAAATTAATATCTCGGAGCCAAATATCATACATCCTCCATTAAAAAAAATCTCACTCCCTTCAGATTAGGGCATTGTATAATGCCCTACCATAGTGTGTACAATTATTTGCATTATATGCAATAATGGGAATAGAAGAAGTCACGCCACCCTCTGACTCCAATAATACAGAAATTCTATTTTTTTTTCTTTTTTTTCTTCTTCTTGCAAGGCATTTGTAGGTACAATATGGGCCCATAGAACTCTGTGCTGTATTACCGATCTGTTATATGGCCATATACATGAACCCTAAAACTCTCAAAACCACTGTGATCACTAATGCAATGTGTGAATTAAAATTTAGTTCGATTTGTTAGTATTGTACATTTGACCGTAACCGCAGAACTGCCTTGAAAATCGCCTATGTGAAGCTAAGCAGTGTGCTCAAGGAAACTTTAAGTTGCTTCACAACTTCTGAATACGGTTGTATTCAGAATTGATGCCAAGGGCCTATACGGCGCTGGACAGGGCTGACCTACTACTCAGTTGACTATTACGTCATCGGCGCATGTGCAGTACAGCCGATTAGACTGGTGAAAGGACAAGGGTGTACTGCGCATGCACAGATTATGAAGCAGAGCCACGAGTGCGTTCAGGAGACTACAGGGTCAGGCATGAACTCAGCCTTTGCGCTGCCTGGCCCCTGTCAATCAATGAAAGAAGGGATGGAAACAGGGAGACGCGCTGCCGACATGATTTATGGGGACGAGTGTTCGGAATAACGAGTGCTTGTCCCTATACATAGCTCCTTGTGACAGGAGCAAACGAGCGCTGATCAACGAGCTGTCTCTTACAAAAAAAGGATTTCTAAATGTCAAAGACCACATTGGGTTCTAATGCAACTAACATTTACATCGGTACTAAAAGTATAGAACCCCATTTCAAGGAGGAATTCGATGACTGGCACAATCCAAATTGGTAAGAAAAGATGCTTCAGAATTATTTCATGAGGAGTACAAGTATAAGGAGTATGAGGAGTATGAGGAGCCAAGTCTAAGGACGCAGCGTCGTCCGAAACGCGTAGGCCTAAGAGGATACCCTCCCTCAACTTCTATGCACCCAGGACCTTATACCACTGGACTTCTTTTTAATCAACAATTAAACTTGGAAAATTGATTTCCATTTTAACGCCTCAGCGCTGGATCCTACCTTCTTCCCTTGTTTCTACTTGATACTCCGTGTGCCGACACGAGGATCCGGGCGCTATCAACGACACACTGGAGTGTGTCAGGTGAGCTGGAGGATTTTTCTACTTTTTTCTTGTATTAACGGAGATGTCAGGAGAGGTGACAGGTCCTCTTTAATCTGTCAAGAACCAAACCTCTTAAGATCGAAGACCCCAAGCTGCAATATTGTCATCTCATGATAAATGTACATTTGCATATCTACAGTGAAAACCTGTAATATTGGCAAACGACCCATTGAATACAAGGTGAATAAAGGACATAAAAGATACTTCAAAGAGCTATGCCATGGTTCTTCATGTTTCACACTTCAAGAACTGTATTTTATTTTACTTTGCTTTTTTAATCCTAATAAACGAACTTTGGATAATGTCTTGGCAGCGTAGGTATGCTTGTATTGTACATCATAAGTTTGTTACAAATATTTACTCTGTGAAACAGAACAGCTTTTCCTCTTCTGTTGTGAACTATTACAACAGACCGGTTTCTTCAAATACTTATGTCTCCAGAGGCTGCAATATATTCTCCACAGGTGTCTCTGTAAAGGCTCCTGCATTCTTTGAATTCACTCTCTTTTGTATTTCTACGCATTAAGCTTCATTTGCTTCAGGTGGCAGGCTCAGTACCAGCGTTAAAATAAGAACTTACGTAGAGGCTGTCAGTTGGTAAGTGGTGTGGAAGAACTTGACTGGTCCGCACAGAGGTCTGACCTCAACCCCATTGAACGCCTTTGGGATCAACTAAAACGGAGAATGTGAGCCAGGCGCTCTCATCCAACATCCGTGTCTGACCTCACAAATGCTCTTCTGGATGAATGGGCAAAAATTCCCACAGATACTCCAAGATCTTGTAGAAAGCCTTCCCAGAAGAGTGGAAGCTGTTTTAGCTGCAAAGGAGGGACCAACTCCATATTAATGCCTATGGATTTAGAATGGGATGTCCCAAAAGCTCCTATAGGTGTAATGTGTAGGTGTCCCAATACTTTTGTCCATATAGTGTATTTGTAGATCTCCTCGTCATCTGATCATAATGTGGTTAGTGGTGTTCCCTGGGGAAGTTCATACTTCTGTATGTTACATTAAAGGGTAACTAAACTTTCGACGTAATTCATAGAACGCTCGTTGCAGATAATTGCCCTGTGTAAACAGGGCAGCGATCAGTAGATGAACGAGCAAATGCTCCATAATCTGCTGGTGGTATCGTTTTAAAAAAAACAAAACTGAAATATTATCGTTGTCGGCGGCACATCTCCCTGTAACAGGGAGACGCGCTGCCGACATCATAATGTATAAGGACAAGCGATCGGAGTAACGTCCGCTCGTCCCCATATATAGCTCCCTGGGACAGGAGCAAACAAGCGCCGATCAACGAGCTGTCTCGTTGATTGGCGCTCGTTGCACCGACCAAAATTGGCCGGTGTAATAGGGCCTTTAGTTTAGTCAAAGAAATCCTCCTGTCTGGGTATGTTTCGCCTTTGTGACTTTGTAGTAGGGACTTTGTAATTATATCACTCTCATGGGCAGGTCCGTTTGAAAACAAACAAATAAGACTATATTCACACCTGTGTTGGTGTGTTCCGCTGTTCTGCTCCATCAGAGACCATAGCGCAACTTCCAACACAGATTTGAATGAGATCTAACACTGCTTTAAAGAAAATGTTGTGTTCTTGTTTTTTTTTATATTACAATTTTTTTTAAAAATAAAATTAATGTTTTTGAAAATAGTTTCATTTTAACGGGGGTTTTTTTTTTGTATTTGTTTTTTAAATAAAAAAAAAAATATTTGTTGTACAGGGAGCCTTCATCTGTAATTGCTGTGTATGTGTGATGCAGGGACACACTACACACATGCTAAGGACAGTAGGTCCAGCAGCACCCCCCTCTCCTATGCTGGAGCTGTATCAGCTGTGAACTGCACATATTTATTTCCCGCAGAAAATTTGCTTTGGCATCTGCTGGCTAGGTGCTTCGGCCGCTGCTACTGACAAGGTGCTGGGGTGGGTGCCGTGAACAGCAGGGAGAGGGGCCAGAGCAAATTTACATCAGCAACTTTTACAGGTTGTTTAACTTGACCATTTTTAGTATTCGCTCCCTCTGTTGGCCAAAACTGGAAACATTTGAAAAATGATTTCTTTTTACTGGTAAGGAAATATGAAAAATTAAAGGACATTACTAAACAAAGAAAATAAATGTAACTATTCATTATTAAATATAAAAAAAATTGGTTAACACATTCCCTTTAAAACTAAAATAAAAAAAGAGCACACCCCTTATTTACGATTATAGGCTGACAGGTATTTATATTCTGTGAGAAAGGAAAGCGCAGGGAACTACTGTCACCTCTACATCGTAAATGATCCTTGAGCTTTAGAGAAAGCACCAACTGTCTACATATGGTTGAGCACAAGAACAAAATTTGCACTATAAGGGCAGGCAACTTAAAGGGGTTTTCCCATCCGGGACATTTATGACATATCCACAAATTGTTAAAATGTATTTCTATTTTTTTTTTTTTTTTTTGGAGAGCCGTGAATACTGAAAGCACACGGATGCACTTTGGATTGCTTTGTGGACAAGTGGACCGCAAACAGACACTGGATCCGTAGTTTTGCAGACCGCAAAATCGCTACAGTCGTGTGCATTAGGCCTAAGGCATTAACCTACATCATATAAGAATTCTATACATTGACATAGGGGCTGATATTGTTTTTATTAAGATATTATCTAAGCCTTTCTGTAGTCTACTGTTCCTGCGGTAGACTATTCCACAGTTTCATAGTTCCTATTGTAAAGAAGGCTTGTCGCCTCTGAAGATTAAACATTTCTTTCTCCAGACGGAGGGCGTGGCCCCTTGTCTCTTAGGGGAATTTTTATATAGAATGTATTTTTCGTATCTAATAATTTGCAGGCCCAGTATTAACCATTTAACACTTTAGCAAATCAGACCTCTAAAGGATAACTCTTTTTAGCTCAACTTGGGAGAATGAGATGGAGCTGGCATGAATTTTGGAGATTAAACCATATAACAATAAAAATCTTCCCAAGCTTCGTTTTTTTTGTGTAATTTTCAACGTATTGCATTTGTTGTTAATCTTTCCTCTCCCCCAGTTTGGTAGCGATCCTGAGTATTTCTGGCACAGATCACTAGAATAAATATTGAATTAATGTATGTCAGCAGTAATGTGTTTATTTAACAAATGATGATGTGTTATGTCTTAGAATTTCTTGGCATTGTACCCATTGGGCATATACGTAGCCAGCACGATGAGATTCTTTTCATTTCAGCCCTTTACCAAGGACTCTCTATTTTAGAGCGAGTCCCACTTGTAAATAAAACCTGCTTGATCTGGTTTTCTTATGCACAGGTTTTATGAATGAATAAGCTAAGCTCCTCTATTTACGTAAATTTCTGGAAAATATTGTGATACTGCATGTAAAAAATAGATTATTTTTTTTTTTTTTCCTTTTTGACATCCATGTGAAAAAAAACCTACACAAAAACCGCGTATTCTGCAGTTTCACAAGTGCATGTCGCATCTGGCCTATAATTTGCGTTTAGGTGGTGTCCGCTTAGCATTTGCGACAAAATCCACTGGATGTTTTAAGGACCCTACCCACATGTATTGAACTTTAAATTGCTGTTGCAGTTGTGTTTTTTTTTTTTTTTGTTTGTTTTTTTCTCCTCCTGGGGGGGGGGGGGGAGATTTAAACCGCATGGGAATTCTATGGCCTCTGCATGTAGAATTAGTATAGGAAACGTGATCACCGCATCACTAGGCTGCTTGAAACCACATAGTGGAACTCTGTATAGACCATTGCGTTATTGGTAGTTTTAGACTGATTGCTGCTTTCCTTGTTTGGGAATCGGAGAAGGCACAAGTGGCTGGGAAAATAGAGTATTTATTTCAAAGAAACCTGGGTGGAGCTATTCAAGGAGAAACTATTCACGGTTTACAACATGTGAACCGTTTCCTACTGACTGTAGGAGTTTTTAAGGCCAGATGCAATTTTTGTACTTCATCTTTTATTCTGGACTGAGCCTGTATTTTTATTCTAGGAAGCTGGCTGTTCAAAGCATTCAGGCTCTTATTAGACACCCAAATAAATTATACATTGTTCCTAAATAATCAATACTACAAGTAGTTTAGTGCATGGTGACAACATATTCACAACGCTTTACCATTAGTGAAAGTATTCAACATACAAATGGCAAATATGTGAATATCTACTGGACGTTTCCCAACAAAACTGAGTGCATATGTAATAAATACGATCACTGCATTTACCAACTCTTCTGTAGACCTCCTACCTTTTTGAGATCATAAAGTAAATCTTGCTCTAGGTCTTCTAAGTCTTTGTCTACAGTGTTTCCCAACCAGAGTTCCTAGGATCCCTGTAGTTCATTGGACCTTGCTTAGGGGTTCCCTAGAGCACATATTTAGCAAGCTGTCCCTTTAACAATAGGGATGACCAAATTGATTTTAGCCTGCTCCGAGATGTTTGGCAAATATAAGCCAGCATATAGCAATATGCATGAATTGTACAAGGCTTTACCCACCCCCATACCAAGCTTTTTTGAGGAATGGAAGTGGGGGCTCCCTAAAACTAGAGACCTTTTTCAGGGGGGTTCTCTCACGGTGATAATGTTGGAAATCACTAGTCTACTGTATTGAAGAGATCAGTATTTCTAATCATTCCCTCTGTCTTCAATAATGGATACAGATACAAATTTGAACTTTGCGTCTGTATTGTACGGCACCGTCCTTTTTAGTGTTTCTTCTGTGCGGATCATTCATTTAGAGAGATGTGATCTACTGTGACCCCTTATTTATCGGTTCAAGGCTCTCATGATTCTACTGAACCTAATTTGAAGGGATTATCTGGGATTTTAAAATTGATGGAATAGCCTTCGGATAGGCCATCAGTATTAGATCAGTGGGAGTCCAACTCTTGGCACCCCTGCTGATCACCTGTTTGATGGGGCCCAGGCGCTAGTACGAGCACATTTACATTGATTTCATTTCTGTTTGTGCTTGCACGCTCTGTTAGTTTTGTAGCGGCTTTGCAAGGTATTGCAGCACTGTCCTATATAAAGGATAGACCATCAATTTTAAAATCCTGCACTAGCTCTTTAGAACACCATAGAACCAAGGTTCCCTTGTGCAGGGAGAATACACTCTTCTGATGGAGGCCTTAGCCTAACTCCCACTAAGACAATGAGTCAGGCCCCATGCACACGACCTTAAAAAAAAAAACCTCAGTAATTGCAGACCACAATACGGTCCGCAATTACGTACCCGCCCAGTTCTATTGGTTGCGGACACCTTTCCATATAGATACGGAAGGGTGTACGGTAGAACCGTGTCGGAAATTATGGAGTATGTCCTACTTCTCGTTTTTTTTTTTATGGGCCGTGCACCCATAATTTGTATGGGAGCACGGCCTGAAAATTCGGCGGTCGGCCATTCTCGCAATCAAAGGCTGTGATTACAGGCACAGCCATGTGCATGAGGCCTTACTGGTTATAGGTCTATTGGTTTTGAACTATCATGGGCAGTCTTCTATGTTGCACTGAATTACAGATGACCAATAACTATTATACCGTATGTCTATACAGAGTGGAACACTCCGGGCAAAAATTACTGCATTGTTCTGTCTAGTGCATTGCCTGAGGTGGTAATGCAATGCGCCCTCTGGCTACACTAGGCATAAATCGTGTATACTCCTTTCCTGGAAGGTCACTTGAAAGCGGCAGTTTTACAAAACTTCTGACATGTCATAGTGTTTGTGGGCGTCCAGGTGCTGAGTCACCCACTGATCTCTGGAACAAAGAGTCAGAAGTTCTCAGCTGTGATCAGCTTAGT
This sequence comes from Rhinoderma darwinii, assembly GCF_050947455.1. Lineage (NCBI taxonomy): Eukaryota > Metazoa > Chordata > Amphibia > Anura > Rhinodermatidae > Rhinoderma > Rhinoderma darwinii. The sequence continues at coordinate 273,109,594 of NC_134689.1, forward strand.
TTAGCTGGTCTATTTGGTTTTCTATGGCTCTCCTTGGTAACCATACATAACTAATCTAAGGGGGGCAGCACTAAACTAAGCTCTTGTCTCCCTTCGTTTCAGCAATCAGAGGGGTCTGATAGTGTTTAACTCCTAAATTTCCTTTAATGACTGGAGTGACTGTGACTTTGCATGCAGAAATCAGTATTTAATTGGAACAAAAATGTGGTTTTGCAAGTGAAGTAAGACTTTTAAGGAGAACTAAACATTTAACAAACTTCTGACATGTCATTGTGACATCTCAGAAGTTTTGATTGGTGGGGTCAGAGCACTGAGACCCCCACCAATCGCAAAAACGAAGCAGCTGAATCGTTTGTGTGAGCGCTCAGCAGCTTGTCTGTTCAATACATTAATTTCCGGAAAAAGCCAGAGTACGGCTCAATAGAAACGTTTATTTCTGGAAAAAGCCGTACATACACGAAGTGGCTGAGCGCTCACACGAGCGCTTCAGCTGCTTCGCTTTAGCGATTGGTGGGGGTCTCCGTGCTCGGACCCCCACAATCAAAACTTATGACGTGTCACTATGACATGTCAGAAGTTTGTTTAAACATTTAGTT